>NC_020493.1:4107574-4108855 GCF_000184155.1 Fragaria vesca subsp. vesca | reverse complement strand
ACTTCTTCTTCACTACTAGAAGAAAGGGTTTAGCTGACAAAATAAAAAACCAGGCCGACGAACTATTTTTTCATCGGCTAAAGACCACTTTAGTTGACAAAATTTAATTTCGTCGGCTAATTTAAATTTTCGTCGGCCAAAAAATTATTTAGCCGACGAAATTAAAATTTCGTCGTCTGAATAATTTTTTTCGTCGGCTATAGTCTGTGAACTTTAGCCGACGAAATTTTTAAAAGTTTAGCCGACGAAATTTTTAAAAGTTTAGTGGACGAAAAATATAATTTCGTTGGCTAAAGTGCCTTATATTTACAGATCTGGACAACAACTCATCTGGGAAAAAAAAAACTATACGTAGAACCTTCAAACGCAAAAAAGTCATGAAATAAGATATGACCAGAATGGTGAAATACATCTACAGTTGAAAAATCACGGTATTCCGGTAAAGTCTCGGTGCCGATAGTTGCGGTCAATGCAATTTACCCTTATTATTCACTATGCTGTAGATTTGGCGTCCGGTGTCCGATTGACTATTGTGATACCTTTCCGGAAGCGTAACGGCCCTACGAGTCAAACTCATTGCTTTTGCCATGACATACAAGTCTTTTTGGCCATCCGAGTCCGTTTAGGGCTTTAAAATGCAGTTTTCTTATTTCCGATTGGAGTTGACCGTTTCGATCGAGCCCTTAACGTTGTCGAATCCAGTTGAATTTTTTACCATAGACATCTTTTGTCATAATGATCATATCTGACGGTCGAATTTTGGTTTGTGAATTTTAATCATCGGAATCACAACGTGTCTACTATTTACCGTTATTATCCCCTATGGGGAGCCCTATCGTCGGAAGGTAAATGTCTCAAAATTTTTATATGGGCAGTTGCATCTCATCTACGTGAGAGTTTTTTGTGTGGAAGGTTTGACCAAATTACGTAATATAGAGGGAGATATGAGCGTTTTCGTGTGATAAGTAACGATGGATTAGGGTTGACCGTTTCGATCGAGCCCTTAAGGTTGTCGGATCCAGTTGAATTTTTTACCATAGACATCTTTCGTCATAATGATCATATCTGACGGTCGAATTTTGGTTTGTGAATTTTAGTCATCGGAATCACAACGTGTTTACTAATGTTGTATAACTTGTTTAGTAGGTTATACAACTTTGTGAACCAACTCTACATAGGAAGCAAAATTATCAAAAATCTCGTGAAATAAGATGTGTTCATAATGGTGAAATGCGGTTATGGTTCAAAAATCACGTAAATCGGGTAACGTCTCGGTGCCGA
>NC_020493.1:4093933-4098364 GCF_000184155.1 Fragaria vesca subsp. vesca | reverse complement strand
ATTTAGGAAGTGTATATTTTTATTTAGGAAGTGTATATTTGTATTTAGTATTTAGGAAGTGTATATTTGTATTTAGTATTTTGTGTTTGCTTTGATTTTCCGGTCAATTGCAATGTTGTGGTGTTGTTAGGAAGTGTATATTTTTATTTAGAAAGTGTATATTTGTATTTAGGAAGTGTATATATATTTTTTGGTTGACTAATTGAATGAGTTTACATTTTTTGATTTTGTGGCCTTGATTCAAATTAATATTTTAAACAAGATGAGCGGTAATATTAGATCGACGAAGGGTTCGAAGAGCCAAAGGTCCGAATCGTCTGAGGGAACCTCTAGCAACCCTCAGACGTCGTTTCAGGGCCTCATGACAGCTAGACATGCGAGCCTTCTACAGACAGCGCAGAGGCAGCCGGAGGTGCCCCCTTCATTGAGGCAGTGGGGCGTCCCTCATTCCTCGAGGCAGTTGTGGCCTCCGACCTAGACGGAGGTGTCTGCACCCCGTATGCTTGAGATACACCGGGCGCCAACTCCAGGTCCTACTTCTTCGGATAGTGGGTCATCTGGGGTACAGATGCCGCCACCTCACTTATTCCTTCCGCAGATGATACCGGCCTTACCTGTAGTCAATGGCTCAAGGACGCCGATTTATCCACTGCCCCCGCCAGTGGCTCCATCAGCGGCGTACCGGTTCGTGTCTTTTGATACACCTCTTATTTCCGCGAGGGTATCATCATCGGAGATGGAATCCGTCGCGTCCGCCGCATCGCCCTCAGGTAATGAAAGATGAATGATTTGTTTTCTTATAATTCTCCGATTTTAATAATCAATTTGGTTTATCATGTGATAGGCACCGTCGGAGCGAAGCCGGCAAAAAAGAAGAGAGGCCCCGTCACAGGGAAGGCTCTCGAGAAGATCGTCAGTACCTCAGGGAGGATTGTCATCGGTACTGACGGGGATGGCGACATAGTCTCGGGCGGGAAGTCGATGATGTACTCCGGCCGTGTGGGAGTGCTCATTAGGGATAGAGTCCCTATGTTGTGGTCAGACTGGGCCGAGGTCCCGTAGGAGGTTAATGACATGGTCCACAACGCGATGTCGGTGAGTTTACAAAATGCCTCAATAATATTATGTATTACATTGTAGATTTCTCGAAAAACTAAACTAATAAACGGTTAAATGCAGGTGTGGTTTGAGGTTCCCGAGCACCTGAAGAGCAGCTGGGCGGACGTTGTGCATGGGGGAAGGTACGTTGGGAAGTTAATGAAAAAACAAAATTGTATGTGATATGAATAATATTTCTAATATTTTTGTTGTATCTGTAGGTACAAGGAGTGGAAGAACGAGTTGCGGACCCATTGGACTACGCACGGGAACACACGTTCTGGTACCCCTGCTGAGTTCCAGTACAGACAATACGAGTGGCGTTGGCTTCTGACATCAGAATTCAACAACCCTCGTAAACAGGTATTTAAAAAAATTAATTAGTTAATTTTTCATTAAGTACGTGCGTTTTTAAATATTTTACTAATAGTTTAGTTTTTTCTTTAAAGGCGATTTCCCGGGCGAACGCTTAGAACCGGCAACGCAACACAAGGAACCATCATGCCGGTTCTAAACCGTTCGCTGTCTTCATGGACGAGGCGGCCAGGGAACATCCAGAGGTCAACCAGTACATCTATACGTACGAGAAGGCATATCCTGACGCCCAGGAGAATATTGTAAGTCATCTTACGTTTTTAAATTTTTAATTTTACTTATATATATGTCAAAATGTTAATTAATAATTTTTTCCTATCCAATTAGGCGAAGGTAAAGGAGGCTAGTGACGAGGTGATGAGTGGTATAGTGAGGGAGACATGGCCGGACACGCAGGAGGAAGAGATGTCTGAAGCCATGTCCCGGATCGACACTTCGGATCTGACGGTTGGGGCGAGGATCATGGGCACAGCCTTCCCACCGCGAGCAAACAACTTCTACTACCGGGGTCTAAGAAAGAAGGGAGAGGGGGTCCTGAAGACCACTCTAGGATTTCAACGAAAGGCAGCCTCGACCAGCAGCAGGACCATGACCACCAGGACGACTCAGCTGCTACAGTCGAAACTTCAAAGACTACGGGAACAGCAAGCTGCTCATGTTGCCTATAATGCCGAGCAGACAACCTATAATGCCGCGCAGGCTGCCCATAATGCCGAGGTACATGCCATCCAGCAGGCCCAACAGCGGCATATGTTCCAGTACATGCAGGACTTTACAGCTGCCCAGCTCCAGGGACTTCCGCCTCCGCCCATACCGCTACCCCAGCCGCCGCAAACTCCGCAGCAGCCCCCAGAAGTGGATATTAATTTAGACGATCTAGATTTTGTGTAGTTGATGAATTATATAGTTTTATGTGCTTGTTGTTGGTTATATGGAATTGTTTTGGTGTTTTTTGCAGCTTGCTTAGAATGGTAATTTAGAAATTTCGGGTTTTTTTTTTATACTGGAATGGACTTATAGCCGACGAAATACGCCATAGTATTTTTAATTATTTTTTAATAGGGTTTAGCCGACGAATTATGGAATGTTTCGTCGGCTAAACCCTTAAAAGCCGACGAAATACGATCTGTTTCGTCGGCTTTAGTTATTTTTATTTTTTTATTACATACTATAGCCGACGAATATATTAAGCCTTTCGTCGGCTAATGCTAAGAGACTAGCCGACGAGTTGTTTCGTCGGCTATAGATAAGAGACTAGCCGACGAGTTGTTTCGTCGGCTAAAGCTAAGAGACTGGCCGACGAGTTGTTTCCTCGGCTAAAGTTAAGAGACTAGCCGACGAGTTGTTTCATCGGCTAAAGTCTGAGGGACTAGCCGACGACGTCTTCTGTTGTCAGCTAGGTATGGGAATATAGCCGACGACGGTCTATAATTTCGTCGGCTAAAGTCATTGCCGACGACCCTTTCTCGACGAAACTATAGCCGACGAAGTGTCGTCGGCTAAGATCTTAGCCAACGAATTAAACTAACAGGTCGATGAAAATTTTTCGTCGGCTAAAGTGCTTGTCCTGATAGTGTAGGAGTATAAAGGGAAGCAAAAACTGTAACTCAGATCCTATTAGCACAAATTTGAACTTTAGAACATAAGCTCTTGGACTACTCTAAATATCTAATTAATCTATGAAATTTTTTTTATGCACGATGTGTAAATATATAAACTGTGCAATCTTAACCATTCATAAAATTGGTACTTTTAGAAAGAAACAGAGAACATGAAGTTGATTGTTTACAGGAATGGAGGCATATATGGTCGGCCTCGGCGCCCTCTGTAAAAGATCCAGCATTCTGGTCAACTATGGAGACATATAACTTTGTCCGTGGAAACAACACGGAGTCCTACACGATTAATTTGCTACGTTGGAGAAGAAATGTTCTAATACGAAAACACGATAATGTGACATGGTGGTTTGTTAATCTTCAATTTTAACTGGAATAAACTTTATAGAGATCTGAATACGTAGTAGTATCAGAAGAACCAGTCCATGTTGCATCTGATGAACGCATGAGGCTGTGACTTCCACTTGCTGAGCTCCCTTGCGCATTATGCTCAGATAGGTTTTCGAAGGCTCTTAACCTAGTCATTTCATCACCATGGATACTTGGATCCAAAGCCACTTCATCCACTAGGGTTCGCCCTTCAAGCATACTCACTACTGCAGACATGATAGGCCTCAGTGCAGCTGTTGGATTGGCACACAGTAGAGCTACTTTGATAGTTCTAAGCGCCTCTTTCTTATTGAAATCGGATCCCAACCTCGGGTCCACCATCTCCAATAAGTTCCCTTTTTGATGCAAAACAAGGGCCTAAAAATAAGCAGAGAAAATGAGCGCATGGATGATCACAAACTAGTTACATATATATGTAGTGAAAGAATTTTTGAATGAAGATATTCATCTTACCCAATCCATAAGACATTGAATGTTCTCATTGGGTCGATATTTCATGTTGTTCTTTCCTGAAACAGTTTCTAGTGCAACAACTCCAAAACTGTAGACATCTGCCTTATAGGTCAAACAACCCCATAGCGCATATTCTGGTGCCATGTATCCTCTGCACAACAATTAAATTTTGTTTTCAGCAACGATAGTCACTCTAATACAAAGAGCTTGCCCATAAAATTATAAATCCAAAATCGGATTCCCCAAATAGAAATGAAATGAAGGTATCAACAATATATAAGACATTACATGTAAATTACATATTTTGTTGTCATTGCAGCATGCATTTCTGCAGTCAATAGGAGTTACCAACTTACTATAACTGACCGAAAATTTCAAATAGTTTACTCAGAAAAAGATTATAAGTTTTCATGTTTGTGTCGGAATTATCAAGATTTTTAAAGACAGATAAAACTGAGTGGAAAATGGCTTAAACAAAATTAGCCTCAGAAATGAAGTT
>NC_020493.1:4087084-4093521 GCF_000184155.1 Fragaria vesca subsp. vesca | reverse complement strand
TAGCATTGAGGTCTTGGTCCAGTAACACATTTAGTAGTTTTGATGTCTCTATGTACAACCTTTACTGCCGATTCCTCGTGCAGATAAGCCAGACCTTTTGCTATGCCTACGCATATTTTCTGCCTTGTAGGCCAGTCCAAGTTTAGGAGATCATCCTCTGGACCTGCAATTGCATACCTTATTATTGGATCACTTTAGAACCTTTGAATGCATAACTTCAGGATTAATTTGTTCCTAAATTAGATAAGCTTACCGTACAAAGCGCGAGCAAGGCTATTGTTTTCCATGTACTCATATACCAACAATAACTGGTTTGCTTCAATACAACATCCATACATTCTAACCAGATTTGGATGCTGCAAGCAAGAGATCATCCCTATTTCGTTCACAAATTCACGATTTCCCTGCTTTGATTTTGAGGATAGTTGCTTAACTGCAATTATAGTACCATCCAATAGTACACCCTGCATTAAGCATAGTGAACTAGTTTTCAGTCCTGATAAAATTAGGCCATACTATTTGTAAGACATGAAAAAGACTTAAAAGTAGCAGGAAAAAGATAACAGGATAACAGTTGTCTAATACCTTGTAAACGGACCCAAAACCACCTTCTCCAATTTTGTTTAAAGGATCAAAGTTATTAGTGGCAGCTTTCATTTGCCTCAAGGTGAAAAAACCAGTCTGTAGATCCAGTCCTCTCAGAACTGTCCAAAAAACCAAGTTAGGATAATCAGTAATGTCTGTGAAAATTGATAAAATGACATAGTATCTGGATGTGTGTGTATCCTTGTTCGCATGGAACTTGAAAGAATAAGGCCAACGTGAGGTATGAACTTGACATAGTAGATTTGCAGCACCTTCTTCCCTTGATGTCTGACTATGCACCAGACAGCCTTTCCACCAAAGAATGCCAAAAGTTAAAAACAAAAGGCACAAAACTGAAGCTCCAACTGAAACTCCAATCACCATATACATCTTTCCTTTGCTATCATGAGTTCTAGGAGGCTTGAACTCTACAGAAAGGGAAAAAAAAAATATCTTAAAAGCTGGAAACAGATGCAGCAACTAAAATTAAGAATAAGTTGCACATAGTACTCTTGTTCTATGATAATCTGGATACATAAACTATACCATCTTCATCTATATATATTTTCCAATCTATTGCAATGAAAATATAAATTTTTCCTTTGGTCCTTTTCTGTTCTGAACGAATACAAAACAAATGGATTGTAAAATGTAAAGCGTATAATGTTCTTAAAAACATTTGAAAAGTTTGCATGCAAAATCAGAAGATTACCAGGCTCTATAGAAATGGCTGATATGAGGGGACCATAGACTCCTCGTCTAGGGGATGCTGTTGTGCCTTTCCCAGACCAATGAAACCGAATTTCTAGAGTTTTTTCTGTGACTTGAACTTCAGTTATGTTCATAATTACTACCTTGTCCACCCCTTTTGCTTCCTTTACAATGTTAAAATCCTTCAATACAAGTTTCTCCTGTAAAAAATGTCATCAATGAGAAACACTATGTCGGCATTAAGAGTCCATTATCAGTATGATTCAGTACCTGAATATAGACATCAAATATCCGTCTTCCAACACTTTGATAAGATCTATTGCCTCGAATTATTATCTCCGCAAAGTGAAGGCTCACAGTATAGTTTCCTTCTGCTAAGCAGTTTGCATAATATGTGAGAGAAAGAGGAGTGAGGCGTGCATTCGTGTACAACTGAGAGTTCTCCATTCCAAGTTCCGATACATTATTTGCTATGTAATCATAAGCGGTGATATTAGTATCCCAGAAAAATCCCGTGCTGCTGGTTCCCCAGTTAGGTCTCACCGATATAAATTTTGCTCCACCTCCAAGATCTGTATCATCTTCAAAATTCACTCCTCCAATGGTGGTTTCTTTACCACCACAATTTATATGAAATGAGTACTGAACTGTTGAGTAACAGTAGATAAATAAAAACTCAGATTAGAGAAAAAAAAATTTGAGTAGATCGATAAATGATATCAATTAGTATCAGAAACCATACACTTGAGGTCATCTGGAAATTTTTGTTAATTAACTACTGAATTTGTGCAAAATCTTTACAAAATTAAATAATTATAAAGCTAACCATCATTTGGTTCCAACCTATTCAATCAGATTTGATTCTCGGAGATGTAATGTTACCTTCTGTACATGGATTTTTCTCCAGGCAAGCTCCAGATAATCTAGATTCATGATGCATAATAATCAGCTTATGTATAAGTCCATGAAGTGAATATAAAAGGGAAAAAAGTTGCTTCATCTTTGAAGACTAGCTAATATAAGTATGAAGCTTACGAGTTGTTTCGTGCAGAAGAGCTTCTGAAAACGTTCCTGATACATGTCAAATCAGTTGAAACAGAAAAATTAGAGGTGGATGAAGACTAGTGTGTTCTTAGTATGCCAACCCCACAGAAAACAGTTCTTACAGGTATTCGCTGCATGTAGGTGGCTCAGAGTCCTTGGAAAAATTATTGTAAGAAACATCTATCTGGCTGCACACAAATATGATAAAATTCTAAGCGAGTATAAATTCACTGAAAATCCCGTGTTAGAATATTGATAAATGTTCATTTACAGGATTAAGGAGATAAGTTAATCAGTAACTCATAGTGATTTAAATGCTTTCAAACAGTTCATTTGAAAAGAAAAAAACATACACTAAAATATTCTGTCAAACTTTTTAGAAGAAAGTTAACAAAATTGTTACTAATAATAGAATTGTCTACTAGATACTTCAACAAAACGTAAAAAACAACTAAAAAACAAAACAAATTAATTTAGGATAGAAGACATACTAGCGGTTATCTTTGCTCTTGATCCATTGTGGAATAGAACCAGTGAGCAAGTTGCTTGTCAGATACCTATTCCAAAACAAATAACAGTCACATTTTGTTGAACTACAAATTAAAGGTTGGTTACATGGGATAAATTTATGCTTATGTAGATGTGAAGATAGCATGTGCAGAGGAGGCCCCCAGCATTATGAGGTAAGCTGGCATGACATATATGAAATTCACATTTCTTACAAGTACTGCAAATTGTCTGGATCCAGAACCATAGCTTCAACATCAGGAAAGCTTCCTTCCAATCTGTTGAAGCTGAGATCTCTGTAAGATAATGGATGTTACAAGAACCGAAAGCTTACTGTTTGGAAGCTTAACTGAGAAGATGAACCGTTTATCAAATTGATATCCAGAATGCATACTGAATGTGTCTTATGTACTTGAATGAGTAGTAGAATATAAAGATTAAGAAGAGGAGTAAATTACAATATATTCAATACTGGCATTGCTTTTAAATCAGGAATAGGTCCAGATAAATTACAGCTCCTTAGCATTCTGCAGTATGACTCAATATTAGCATAGTTGCAGATAAACATGGACTAGATAGTCTAAAACTACAGACGGAATTACAACATGTTTTAGACTCACAATCTTTTCATGCTTTTCATATTAGTCAGGTCTGGAAATTCTGAACCCCCTCCGTTTAAGTCGCTGATCCTTCTGCATCCATTGCATCATAAATAACTGTTAGGCTAAAACAATCCCTTTGATATGAAGCTGTAGTGTTAAATATGATGTAGAATGTGGTTTTCAGTGTTAATTATACTGTTACTGCAACGAAGAGCTGGGTGTGGAACTCACAGTTCTGTTAAATTACTCAAGACAGAAATGCTAGACGGAATGGGGCCTTGTAGACCACTAGCTTGGATCTCTCTGTCAAGAATTCAGCATGGATAGAGATTACACCAATTCTGTGATATCTGAATGATATTATAATAGAAAAAAGTACCTACGTACAGTTTATTAAGTTGACTCCAACTTCGGAAAAAATCGGGAATTCTTCCTCTGAAGTTGTTACTGCTAATCCTCCTGTATAAAGGGAAAATTCATTAAATGACAGCTTAACATTTTTAAGGAAAATTGAAAGTCAATATGTGAGTGTCACTTACAGTTCTATTAATTTAGTCAGGTTTGTGAGATCCACCGGTAAGACTCCTGTGAGATTGTTTGCACTAATGATGCTGCAGATCGATACCAGTGCCAACTTATCAGTCACTCACTTGGTCACTTTGACAAGTTAAAAGATATTTTTCAAATCAATAATTAAACGTGCAAAAAAATGATAATGGATGAAGCTTACAGAAGCTGCAAGTTAACCAACTTCCCAATCTCAGGAGGAACAGTTCCAGAAAACATGTTTGTCTCCAGACTCCTGAAATAATATTGTCCTTTTCATCAAAGCAGGCCAAAGCGAATGAAAATAAAGATGGAGTACGTTGACACACACAAAAAAGTAATTTACATAGATAACGGAAGAGCATATACAAGTTTCTTAGAGTGGTAATGTTTCCTA
The DNA here is from genome assembly GCF_000184155.1 of Fragaria vesca subsp. vesca. Lineage (NCBI taxonomy): Eukaryota > Viridiplantae > Streptophyta > Magnoliopsida > Rosales > Rosaceae > Fragaria > Fragaria vesca. Next base: position 4,089,129 of record NC_020493.1, on the reverse strand, counting down.
GGAAGGCAGGGATTGGTCCAGATAAGTTGTTCACACTGAGTAACCTGCAGTTTACTCAATGTCTTAATTAGTTCAATCACTAATATAGGCCACTCTTAGCTAAACTTGAATATGAAGTTAAGAAGTGCATTTACATTAAGTCCAACTTTGTAGAAGCCCATTCACTCGGTATATTACCACTGATGAAGTTCCTTGAGAAATCTCTGTAGAGAACAGAAAAGTTATTAGTGATAACATTAGCATTTTAGAAAAATCAAACGTTTATTAGCAACGTGTTACATTGCAAAATCCTTACATTCGTGTAAGGTAAGGTAACTTTGCAATAGATGGTGGAAGAACACCAGCAAGATCTTGCCCTTTAAGAAAACTGCATTAGAAAAATGTCAGAGCTAACTGATGATAAAATTCAAACTATGCATGAAATTGGAGTCATGATGCCTTGCATTTGCATATCATACTCATAAACAAAGGGATTCTCCTAAACTGGAAAGGAAAGAGGAGAAAGAAAAAACAGATATACCTAAATACTTACTCATACACTTGCTGTGCATAAAAAAAACAACTCAGCAAGATAATGGGAAACACACATATCAATAGGCCTCAAAATTGCACCTACGTACATGTTGATAACATGGCATGAGCCATCAGTGAAGGAGCAGTTGCATTTGAGTGTGTTGTTGAATTGAGGCCTGTCAACAGACTTTGGGGTAATCCAGCTTGTGTCATTCAGGCACGGGTCTACGCTGAAGTTCCAGTCATTTTTTCCTAGTTGTGTAGCAATTTCTCGTAGGGCTTGCACTGCAAACACAAATCAAATCCTTCAGAGTCTACATTTTCTGTATTGAACCAAGATTTTCATTGTGAGTGCTTTCAAAATTCAACATCAGTTGATGGAAATCTGGAGGATGCGGTTATGACCGATCGAATTGTCGTTAGGAATGTAAAGGAGAAGTTATCAGAAGTTGTCTTGCAGATGTGTAACTTCCAACCTTCTCAATCCCACTATCTTTCAAAATACGAAAGTATAAATAAAAATTAAAAAAAAATTCTGCAAAAGTGAAAACAAGGCGTACATGTGGAAGAGACTTGCTTCCCCTACCCCAGAAAGAAGATCAATGATATTTAGGAGATTCAAAGTTTTCGTCTCTTCGAAAGACTCCTTCGAATGTGGTGGTAAACATGACTGAGCGAGCTAGCTCACATGTACAGGAATAACTCAGACGACGAGAATGAAAAGGACGTGTACCTTCAGTAGCAGGAAGACGAGTTGAAAGAGCTTCAACTTTGACAATGTCTGATCCAAAGCTGCAGAGTACTGCTAGTAGTATCAGCACCAAGTTGAGGTTCATGATGGCGGTTTTCCGAACACTATTATCAGGAACAAGTCCAACTCTAACTGCCATCTTCATTTTTATTTTACGTACGTAACTCCTGCACCCAGGTACCAATATTCCTTGATGAACTATAGCTTTGCTAGGTATAGCTCGTCGGTTATTATAGTGCATCGAGATCTATATCATCTCCAGCTACTAGATATATAATACGTATAAATGATTATACAAATGATATATACTACGTACGTAGACCGGGACTTATGGATCAAGCTGACTTTCCTATAGTCATCCTAGACTTGGAGACTTGGACTCTGATTTGGTTTCCAGTACTATTGAGGTGTGCTAGCTGGTCGATCTCCGTGGATTAGGAAACATTATATTTCACAGACTTCACGCAAATAGTCATTACTAATTCACTTCTTATTTTCAGTAGATTAATGATATATCATGTTCAGCTAGTCATATCAGTACTAAATTATTTTCATGATATCTATCTTGAAAACACGACTAATAAAATATTAAGCTCATGTCTACTGGATATATTAAAACTATATTTCGGGTTCACTGTTAAAACTCAGGAATACACATTTTGAAAAATACACAGTATCTTATAACTTTCTTTTTTTTGAGTAAACAGTAGTATATATCTTATGACTTTAACATAAGAAATACTCATAAATCATATCTAATTACTTTTTTTGTTTTCTGAAA
>NC_020493.1:4051037-4080911 GCF_000184155.1 Fragaria vesca subsp. vesca | reverse complement strand
AAAATTTCGTCGGCTAAAGTGTACTTTAGCCGACGAAAAATTGTTTCGTCGGCCTGTTTTTTTTTTTCGTTCGGCTAAAGTCTTTCTTCTGGTAGTGATCACTTCTTATCTTATTTAAAGCGAAAATTAGGAAAGTAAATGAGTTGCAATTAAGTGATGATTTATTAATGAGTTGCATTTCTATATTAATCGCTACTATGTGTGACACTAAGTCCGCATTACTAGCTATGAACTAAAGTCTACATTCATAGAGATCTGAAGACGAAATAGTATCAGAAGAACCAGTCCATGATGCAATATCTGATGAACGCATTAGGCTATGACTTCCACTTGCTGAACTGATCCCTTGTGCATTCTGCTCAGACAGGTTTTCGAAGGCTCTTAATCTGGTCATTTCCACTTCTTCATTTCATTACTGCGACTTATGGATCAAGGTGACTTTCCTGAATGAAAATAATAGAAGAACAAAATACTGGTCACTCCTCTTATTTTTGAGGTTTCGATAGTTTATTCCTCTTTTTCTCAATTTCAACAGGTCACTCCCATTATTTTTCAATGTCACACAATTAGGTCCAACCGTCTACTTTCCATCCAATTTCACCGTTAAGTTATTGAGTCGTCATTTTCTCTCATGTCAAGTCAGCTGAATAAAGGGTAAAATCACTATAACATCTTTTAGCTTCTCCAACAAAAGAAAGATGGAAATCCCTCCAAAATTGAAACAATTTCCCTCCAAAATCATTGTGCGTGCAAGATAGTCATTAAAATTCAAGCTTCAAGAACTAAAGCATAACTTGTACGTATCAGAAAAAAAAAAAAATGAAGCATAACTGAAGGAAACTAAATAAAAAATAAATTTCACCTACATTCATAAATAGGTCATTCATAATATTGTTACTGTCACCAAAAATACGTTGCATATTCTTCAAAATTAGCAAGCCCATTAATAAAGTGTTAGTTTACCGAAAACAAAAATTGCATCATCCAATTTTTGTTTTGGAGGGATTTCCATCATTCTTTTGCTGGAGAAGCGGAAAAATAAACCAAAGGGTGTTGTAGTAATTTTACCCTTCATTCAGCTGACTTGGCATAAGAGAAATGACAACTCAACAACTTAATGGTAAAATTGGATGGAAAGTAGACGGTTGAAATTAATTGTTTGACATTGAAAAGTAATAGGAGTGAGCTATTGAAATTGAGAAAATGAGGACTAAACTGTCAAAACCTCAAAGATAAGAGGAGTGACCAGTATTTTGTCCATAATAGAAATAAGTAGCAGTAATCCATGTACGTCAACCTAGAGTTGGCTAGAAACTTGGACTGATTTGGTCTATGTTACTATTCATGTGTGCTGATCGATCCATGGAATCTAGGTACATAGACGTTGCATAGTCATTACCAAGGATTAAAATATTTGTATCGGCATATCTATCGGTATTTTGAAAAAAAGGAGATATCGAATATATCGGAGATATTAGGGAAAAAATATTAGAAATTCGAGAAGAATTTTTTTCTAAAATATTTAATTTATTAGATTTACTTATAAATTGTTCAAACATCAACTTTATCTACATCTAGAAAGAAACTCCAAGTGGTTGAAAAGACGTACGGTGTCCACAAAAGTATATATAGTATTCAGACCAAAACATATAACCCTGCGAATTGTACTGTTGAATATATGATAGTCGTATATCTCTTTGGAGCTGTCAAATGTTCCTCTTATCTCTTTTTGAATATTGTTGATGGTAATTCCTATTTACATCCAAATTTTGTTACATATATTTCTTTAATATATATCAGACATTTATCGTAGATTTTCTAAAGCACCTTTGATGGAGATTTTAATCTTTGGTCATTACTGATACATCAAATACATTTAAAGCACCTTGTCGTGTTATACTAAATGCATAGTAGTTACGTCGTACTAACCTTGTGCCAACACTGTGCTACTGACTCACACGTCTCGCACTCGAGTTCATGTAGCTTAGAGAAAAACACTTTCAAAAATAAAGATGCTATCCCAAAATTGAGGACAAAGTTTATGATTACAGGTGTGTTGGTTGTCGGTCCTCCATAAGAGAGAATATGACTGGTTGGAACGTACGAAGATGTTGCGTAGTCATTTTCAATAGTCATTTCAACAGTTTTTATCTAGAGCGGAGTCTCGTTTTGAAATTAAAGTGTGTGACTCCTTATTTAACTCACTTTCATGTCATATTTCTATATCTCAACCGTACAATGTTTACAACATAGTGTGTATCTCAACCTTCAAGCTCATTTGGTTGAAGGTTTTTCACTGTTTCTGTTTAGAAGACCAGAAACTATTCTGGGACAGAAAAACCAAACAGGCTCTAACGAGTAGACACCTCATGATATCGTGGAACAATTTATATAAAAAAAATCTTTGTAGTACACTAGTACATAGGTCCTTCTATACTAGAGTAAGGAGAAACCATGTTGCGGAGTGCAGGCTTCAAAACTGGCCTGATAGACGTCTTAAGTCAGCTGCAAATAAAAGAGAGTTCACATGTCAGCAGAATAAATTAAAGGTTTCTTTTGGCAAGGTGATCGCTACAATGATCAATATTTGTGATAGTAGTCCATTCTGTCGAAACATCTTACTTACTCATCCAAAAAAGCAGATACCAAGTTCATTGGAAACATCTTACTAACATCTTACTTTCAGTTCAATACAAATTTTCATGTTAATTTGGAAAGTTTAAACTAAAGACAAAACACTGCAGTGCAAATCTTATACTACAACACATAAATAAATTAGGATAGCCTATGCATGGAGAATGTATCACTGACCTCTGTCCTTCTGCTGAGAGGAAACACTCTCTATGACATTAAATATATCCGGTGTGAATATGTAGATACCACAGATACCGGTGAGCCGTGACTTAGTTGATTAAAGAGTTTAACTGATAACTTTGAGGTCACGGGTTCAAATCTCACAACATACGTAGAGTGCGTGAGTTATTTAATAAAAAAAGTTCAAAAAAAAAAATATAGTAGACACCACAGTTGACATCACTAGAAGGATAAAACAGAAAAACAAGAGGCATGCAGATAAGAAAAGTCTCGGGCTTATCTGAAAACCCAAACTCAATGATGTTTAGCACTTGTATTCTAGATGAATAGATGATTTGATACTGTGATAACGATATAAAATACATCATAAAATACATAAAATACTGTGATAACGATATAAAATACATCATACTGCATGATAATTTTTTTTTTTCTTTTTGGTTTTTTTTTTGTTTTTTTTTTGTTTTGAATGAAGGATTGGTGCGGCTGCCCTCAAGCCTTGATAAATGAAATTGTCGAATACAAGAGGGGGGAGGGGACATTGAGCCTAAATCCCTAATTACAAAGATATGAAATAATAACATATGATCTCTACAATACACTATGTACTCGGCACCAACTAGCAAAGAGTATTACTCTAATGGCTGATAGTTCTGTGTGAGTTACTCTTTTAAAAACAAGTTTTGTTTCTCTGTATTGATACTCCAAAAAAAAAAAAAAAAAAAAAAAAAAAAAAAAAACTAAGTGAATGTTAGGGAAGGGTTAAGAAGCCAAATGAATGCATGCATGTGATAACTCACCTTGACTGTTCTTCTCATGGACATGGCTTTGGCACAAAGTCTTCCTATTTCACAATCACCACCGAATGAAAAGTCTCAATGTATTGGTTTGTCAATCGATCTGTTGGTATGTCAACGTTTATGTAGAAACTGAATTTCATTTATTCAATTGGTTACAAATCTGCATATATACAAATCCTATTGTTGACATTCTAGGGATAGCTACAATTATGCATAGCAATGAATACAAATATAAACTGATGATTCTACAATCAATTTAGGAAGATCACGAATTGATTAGAATCATGTTTGATTTGTGCAGAAGATGTGGTCACATTAATAGTTTACCTCTATCCTTTCAACCACAAACCGTTTCATTAACCAAAAAAAAAAAAAAAAACCACAAACCGTTTCTGCTTTGATGTCTAGCCAGGAACAGTGGACCAATCTTTGAACGAATGTAAGAGACAAAACTATTATACATTAAATCAATAATTCTGCAGTAATCAACTAGATAATCAAAGAGTTCAATAGTATATATTGGTTTAAAGGGTTCATGATTAGCTTAATGAGTGTGTGAGGGAGAAACCAAACCCCCTTGACTTTCTGTGACTTCTTTGTCCAAATTAAGATTGGGTTTTTCTAAGACCCAGTCCACTACTGAGAAATATGTATGATAGTGGTGCAAGGGTTAAGCATTGAATAAGATAAGTTTCTGGGTTCGTTTTCCTTCAATTTCCTAATTCAAGTGAAAACCGTACCCGAACTCAAACATACAAAAGTCTCAGGCTTATTCTCTGTGTAATGCAGCAGTTCAATGGTGACCGGATCAGCTACAAGTTCCCCAAACTGACTTGTTGTCTCAGTAGAAATCTATACACAAAAAATAGATATAAGACAGCGTTGGTATACAACAACAACAGAAGATTAACTTTGCCAAAAGCCTACTTGTGAATCTGTTGACCAACCTTGATGACCAGGATTGTTCCCATATATCCCACCATATTTTCTGTGAGCCTCTGCAGACAGAAATGAAAAGGCATATATTAATTAATTTATGCAAGCCATGAAATGAACAATTATTAACACTTCACAAACATCAGCAGCTCATTAAATAGTTACCAAGCATTTCTAGAAGCGGAAAACTGCAGCAAACAAAATTGTAGAAATTGATTCTCATTAATCTTTACAATTACATGCTATACATTATCTAGGAGTAGCTATACACAGCTTTTACATAAGACAATAAATCTATATGAATAGCAATATCAAAACTGATGCATAATCTTAGCAATATCAAAACTGATGCATAATCACAACAATATTAGATCTGTAATGGAAAAGATTATATATGGGCCAGATTCATGTTCTCTAACAGCCCCCCTCAAACTTGGCGGTCTTGGACGGACAATTTTGCCGAAAAAGAGCATATGACGGGATTTATGAAGCGGTTTGGTGAGTAAATCTGCTGGCTGATCCTTGGACGGAATGAAGCATACACGGTGACTTCCACAAGCAACTTTTTCCAGGACAAAGTGGTAGTCAAGCTCAATATGTTTGGTGTGTGACTGTGTGCGTGGAAAACAGGGTTGGAAGCCATATAAGTGGCACTCAAATTGTCACAGTGCAGCCAAACAGGATACTGAATCCGAACACCAAGTTCATACAATAAGTATCCCAGCCAAGTTGTTTCAGCACTTGCATGGGCTAAAGAGCGATATTCGGACTCCGCACTAGAACGAGCAATTGTTGGTTGCTTCTTTGAACACCATGAGATAAGATTAGAGCCAAGGTACACAAGATAGCTAGATGTTGAGCGACGAGAATCCAGACAACCACCCCAGTCCTCATCCGATGGAACCAGGCACGAGGTGCCTGTTTCAAGCCATAAAGAGCTTTGTTAAGCTTGCAGACATGAGATGGGCGAGCAGGATCGATGAAACCAGGGGGTTGTTGCATATATACATCCTCCTTGAGAATGCCATGAAGAAATGCATTAATTACGTCTAATTGACGTAGGGACCAACCAAGGGAGACAACAATAGTAATCACAGTTCTAATTGTTGCAGGTTTAATTACAGGACTAAAAGTTTGATCATAATCGATAGCTTGCTGTTGGTGGAATCCCTTGGTGACCAGTCGAGCCTTGTAGCGTTCTATTGAGCCATCTGCCTTCCGTTTTATCCGAAATACCCATTTACAACCCACTGTAAAATAGAGGGCACCAAAGTCCAAGTATTGTTCTTCAGCAGTGCATTGATCTCTTCGGTCATGGCTGCGCGCCATTCAGGCTTCTGGGATGCCTGAGAATAGCAAGTGGGTTCAGCTGATTCGACAACAGTGAGAAGAGCCCGAGGAATGGGATAGCGGACCGTGCCATCAGTGCGAACACAGGGTTGAACGATGCCGTCACGGAGTCGAGTAACCATTGGATGTGATTGAGGAGCAGCTGCAATAGATGAAGGGTTGGTGGTTGCTTGAGAATTGGTGACTTGGGATGGAGAGTTTGGGGGCGGAGCAGCGTCGTGGGACGTGGCGGTAGTGGGTGAGAGCGGGTTCGCTGGCCGGAGTAACAGAGACGGGAGGCGTCGTCGCCGCTGGGAGAGAATGACGGCAACTATATTGGAGAAGAGGCGCCGGTGGAGATGAGGGCTGAAGGCCAATGCCGGTGGTGGCGGGCGGTGATGTAGGACAGACAGGCGGATTGGGCGGTGGTGCATCTGCATGAGGCGTGGTCTGGGAGAAACCGGAGATGTGGAAGAGGTCGGCTCGTTGTCGATAGGGGAAGTGGGCTGGGTGGTAGCTGCCGGCGGCGGAGAGCAAGGGATCAGAGCGGGCGAGTGTTGATGAAGATTGAACCAGTGAATTTGGTAGAGAGGGACGATGTGATTTGATTGCCCTACTGTGGAAGGTGTATGTGATAGATTGGGCCCTGTTGGGCCTGTGTCAGATGGGAATGACAATGGGCTCGCCAGTTGGGCCTGCAGAGGTGAATTAATAGTATGGGTGATGCCAGATGAGGATGGCAATGGACTAGGCAATTAGGCCTGCGGAGATGCGGCAGGACTCGGACTAGATAAAAGAATAAATTTGAAGGAGCGAGAATCACCATTGGAATTTACCTGCAAATCTTTATAGGGAAAATGATTTTCGTTAAATAATACATGACGCGAAATGTAGACACGATTGGTGGAGGGATGAAGACACTTGTAACCTTTATGATGAGGACTATAACTAATAAAAACACATTCAAGACTAGGAGGAGACAATTTGTTAGACACATAATCACCAAGATGAGAAAAACACGAGCATCCAAAGACACAAAGGGAAGAATTGGAAGGAGGAGAGCCATAAAGGCGAGTATGAGGTGTTTCCCAATTGAGAGTTGGAGTCGGAAGGAGATTGATTAGATAGACAGAGGTGGTGACGACTTCAATCCACAGATTTTGAGGAACGCCAGATGTAAGAAGCAAGGTACGGGCCATTGTAGCAATATGACGATGTTTTCTTTCGGCAAGTCCATTTTGTTGTGGTGTATGGGGACAAGAGAAGCATTGTTGGATACCCAAGGACGCACAATAGTGAGAGAATGCTCGGTTGACATATTATGTTCCGTTGTCGCTTTGGAGATATTTGACTAAGCTATGAAAAATATTACGGATCATAGCAACCAAGGTTTGAAAATGGGTGAGGATTTCATTTTTTCGACACATTGGATATAACCAAGTATATACTAAGAGTACTTATCTGTAAAGAGCACGTAATATTTGAAGCCAGTAAAAGATAAGACTGGGGTCTGCCACACATCATTATGAATAATATCGAAAAGTGAAGAAGCAAAATTATGATGAGATGGAAAAGGTAGCTGATGGGATTTTGCAAGTACACAAGTATTGCAAAAAGAATTGAAAGCGAGTTTGGATCCAATAACTAAACCTAAACAAGTAAGAACATAAGAGGATGGATGACCCAATCGATTATGCCAAAGAGACGAGTGGACGATAGATAATGCTTGGGGAACGGAGGACTGAGAAGACAAACGAAGCGGGTAAAGACCATCTTGACAGGGACCCTGAAATAAAAGACGACTAGTTTGTAAGCAATAAATTTGATAATAATTAGGAGCACACACGAAAAAGAAAAGATTGTCTTTTGTAAAACGAGCAACAAAAAGAATATTTTTACAAACAGGGCAAACCGAATGAAAATCAAGATCTGACAAACACAAAAAGGTAATTTACATAGATAATGGAAGAGCATATACAAGATTCTTAGAGTGGTAATGTTTCCTAGGAAGGCAGGGATTGGTCCAGATAAGTTGTTCACACTGAGGGACCTGCAGTTTGCTCATTGTCTTAGTTCAATATATAGGCCACTCTTAGCTAAACTTGAATATGAAGTTATTAAGAAGTGCATTTATATTAATTCCAACTTTGTAGAAGCCCATTCACTCGGTATATTACCACTGATGAAGTTCCTTGAGAAATCGTTGTAGAGAACAGAAAAGATATTAGTAATAACATTAGCAATCGAGAAAAATCAAACGTCAATTAGCAACGTATTACATTGCAAAATCCTTACATTTGTGTAAGGTAAGGTAACTTTGCAATAGATGGTGGAAGTACACCAGCAAGATCTTTCCCTTTAAGAAAACTGCATTAGAAAAATGTCAGAGCTAACTGATGATAAAATTCAAACTATGAGTGAAAATGTATGATGCCTTGCATATCAATATCATTCTCATAAACAAAGGGATTCTCCTAAACTGGAAAGGAAAGAAGAGAAAGAAAAAACAGATATACCTAAATACTTACTCATACACTTGCTGTGCATAAAAAACCAACTCAAAGAATGCAATCCAAACCCAGCAAGATATTATATAGGAAGTAATGGGAAACACACATATCATCAATAGGCCTCAAAATTGCACCTACGTATTAACGTACATGTTGATAACATGGCATGAGCCATCAGGGAAGGAGCAGTTGCAAGTGAGTATGTTGTTGAATCGAGTGCTAGCAGATTTTGGGGTAGTCCAGCTTGTGTGGGTTGTGTCATTCAAGCACGGGTCTACGCTAAAGTTCCAGTCCTCTTTTCTTAATTGTGTAGCAATTTCTCGTAGGGCTTGCACTGCAAACACAAATCCAACCTTCTCAATCCCACTATCTAGGGTAACTTCCAAACATCTAATTTCTTTTTCCTTTCAAAATATGAAAATAAAAATATAAATAAAATTAAACGCATGCCATTTTTCTTTTATGGAAATTGGTATTCAGACGGAAGAGACGGCCCAAAAACAATATCAAACAAATGTGATCCACAATAACGCAACTAGCAATCGAGTCCAACGCCAATTAAGAAACTACCATGTGAGAGTAATGGCCCAAGGTTTTCCACCTTGAAAGCTGAAACTGTCAGACCTTAGGCAGTGATCAGGCGACTCAAGCCCTAGACTCCTAGAGTCACAAGCAACCAGGCACGGAACCAGGGGTGGCTGGTGTGTGCTGCAGCCTACCCCATTTTTGTGGAACAAAAACTAAGTGTTTCATATATGATTAAGTAAAGAAAACACCTCCCAACCTCCTATTTTAGCCTCTCCTCCCATTTTTCAGTTCTAATTTTTGTCCAACTCGGTCGTTATTTAGGAAAATGGCTATCAATCAAAGAACTTTGCCTTAAATTTCAGTAGGAGTCTTTCCTCAAAACTAACTCCAAGATGCAGCCCATCCAGGATTTTAATTCTAGTTCCGTCTCTGCAAGCAACCTACAAATTAGGGACTTACATTCGAACATTACCACTCAAACAAGTGTCTTGTCATCGCTATCAAATTATTTTTGAAAAAGGGAAAGAAAAAAAAAAATTGGTAAGGCTGCCTTTAACTCATTAAGGTGCCTACGTCTGTGGGTTTTTGTTTTACTAATTGGATATATGTGTACCTTCAGTAGCAGGAAGACGAGTTGAAAGAGCTTCAACTTTGATTATGTCGTCTGATCCAAAGCTGCAGAGTACTACTAGTATCAGCACCAAGTTGAGGTTCATGAAGGCGGTTTTCCGAACACTATTATCAGCAACAACTCCAACTCTAACTTCCATCTTCATTTTCTTCTTACGTCGACTTAATCCGACCAACGTAAGTAACCCCTAGCCTGCACTATAGCATTGCAATTCACATTCGAATCCTTCGTCGCCATTAAAGCAATTCTTTGGAAGCTTAAACACAAAATATTCGAGTCATGGAGAGCCCACAACCGAATTCAACCTTCATCTTCGTAAGCAAGGGTCGATGGATTGGGTTCGGTGTTGGGTGGGTTTTCTCAGATGTCGTCTCGTTCATTCCGGCGACGGATCGATGTGGACCAGGGACCGCCGTTGACGGGGATTTCAAAAACGAAAACGGCATGACGTCTCCGACAAGCAGGGTGTCGAGCATGAATAGGAGGCGGAAACGAAGTTGAGAGACGACGAGAAAACAAACAGTCCATGGTGAAATAGGGTTTTTGTGATTGGGTATTGGAGTTTTTTATTTATTTGTGAGATTCGTAATGGTTGCTGGTGTTATTTCGTCGAAATGGTCTTCCTCTTAGAGGGTAGTGATTTTCGTGTGTTTCCTGACTTTGCTCTTATGTGATGGATCCCCAGCAAATTTTGAAGATCAGACCCGGCGTCTTTCCCAGTAAATCTATAAGACAAAACAAAAAGTTTTCACAATAACCCTTCTTTGCTGTAGATCTAAAACCCATTATCGTGAAATCAATCTATAAGCCATCCTGCCATTGTTTTTCTTTCAATTAATCGTTTTTTGGTTTTATGGATAGATACGAAACTTGGAGTCTAGGATAACAAGAAACATACATAGGCTTATCTCAATGAGTGAGGAGGACGAAGACCCATCTGAAGAGAAAATCAATGACTGAGGGTGAAATATTAAAACTTAAGAACAAAAAGATCTGAGAAGAGGAAGAGATAACGAAGTGAAGGGATGAAGAAGCATGAGGATTAACGGAAGGAATACAGAGATAAACAACATTCCTTTGAAAAAGCCCAATTCTGAGTCATTGAATGAGTTATTTGATGACGTGGAACATTAAGAACCATAGGATCTAACATTAACGGCTGAGAAAGAAAGGCAAGGATAAACAAGTATGAGGAGTAGCTAAGGACAGGATCCTGATTCATATATAATACGTATAAATGATTATATTATGGATCAAGGTGGCTTTCCTATAAATATATATATATACGGACAAGATTAGAAGAGGACGTCCGCAAACCCGTAAAAGTGCGGACGTCCCTGTTTTTGCAACGATCAAGTGCCGACGACCTCCCCTCTCTTGCCGGACGGACACTAGAGCCATCCCGAACGATTTCCATTCTCTTGCCGGACGATTTGGAGATCGGAGTTGAAGGTCTGGGCAGCAACCTCCGACAAGAGGAAGCTCACGATCAAACTCGGCTGCAAACTGATATTCGACGAGTCCGCCGGCAAGAGGAAGCTCATGATCGAGCTCTGGTGTCCGTCCGACAAGAGAGGGGAGGTCGTCGGCGCTTGATCGCTACAAAAGCAGGGACGTCCGCACTTTTACGGGTTTGCGGACGTCCTCTGCTGATCCCGACTGTATATATATATATATACAGTTTCTATCCACAGCGAAGCTTCACTTTGAAATTAAAGTATGAAGTTCCTTATTTGACTCACTTTTCGGTCATATTTCCACATTTTTACCGTTAAGTTTGTAGAACATAATGCATAGATTATTTCTGCCAAGTTTCATTGAATTTGATGATCGTTTGGGTTTTCATAATCGTTATTTACACAAACAGTTCTGAATAGACAGATTTATGGTCCGTTCGTTGATTTAATCTAATTCGGTACCTTAATGATTACCAATTTGGATGAAACTTGACAAGAGTGATCTATGCATTAGGTTCTACAAACTAAACGGTGAAGATGTGGAAATATGACTGAAAAGTGAGTTAAATAAAGAACTTCACACTTTAATTTCAAAGTGAAGCTTCACTCTGGATATGAATTGTGTGTGTGTATATATATATATATATATATATATATATATATATACAGCGCTTCTCCGTTGCGGACGTCAGCATTTATTCTTATGGTGCAGATTTCCACTTTACACTCACTTTTCAATCGAATTTTCACATCTCCACCGTCTAGTATTTAGATACTGATGTATAGATCATCTCTGCAAAATTTCAGTCAATTTGGTTATCATTAAAGCACTCAAAACTGCGTTTTTCTGTTATAAACATGAACGGTTCAAGTTCGATCGAATTATGTTCATCCACAAAAATAACACCACAAAATAAAATACCCTAATAAAAAATTACCTTTTACTAGCTAAAATTACCATTTTTACCGTCGTCATATTTTCTCCTACGAATAATCCCTCCGAAGCTAACGTCCCTCAAAACCCCTCTAGGGACCAAATAAACTATAAATTCATTGACGGAGACGGTAAAATTCTTATTAACACCAAGCTAGTAAATAAGGTAAAAATTTAAGGGTCGGGATGTGACAATTCTCCCCTCCTTATAAAAATTTCGTTCTCGAAATTTACATACCTGTCATTCGAAGACATAGGGATACTTCTGCCTCAACTGCTCCTCTGATTCCCAAGTAGCTTCTTCTACTTGATGACTCCTCCAAAGCACCTTTACAAATGGGATTGTCTTGTTCCTAAGCACTTGTTCCTTTCGGTCAAGAATCTGAACCGGTTCCTCCTCATAGATCAAATCCTTCGTCAAACTAATCAGCTGCTCTTGTAACACATGAGAAGGATCGGCAATATACTTGCGAAGCATGGATACATGAAACATATTATGTATCCTGGACAACTCTGGAGGCAAAAGTAACTGATAATCAAGTGAGTCAACTCACTCTATAATCTCATAAGGGCCAATATACCTCGGGCTAAGCTTCCCACGTTTACCAAAACGTACCACCCCTTTCCAAGGAGATAGTTTCAAGAACACCCAATCACCCACTTGAAACTCAAGGTCCTTCTTACGGACATCTGCATAACTCTTCTGCCTACTTTGAGCGGCCTTGAGTCTATCTATGACCACTTTAATATTCTCATTCGTATCATGAATCAACTCGGGACCGCAGAGCTCTCTTTCTCCTACTTCATTCCAACACAAAGATGTACGACACTGCTTCCCATAAAGTGTCTCAAAGGGAGCCATACCAATGCTAGAATGATAGCTATTATTATAAGCAAATTCCATCAAAGATAGATTTTATCCCAACTCCCTATGAACTGCAAGGCACAAGCTCTCAACATATCCTCCAAAGTCTGAATAGTCCTCTCTGATTGCCCATCGGTCTGAGGATGAAAGCAGTGCTGAAGTGTAATCGGGTGCCTAAAGCTGTTTGAAGAGCTCCCTAGAATTTAGAAGCAAATCTAGGATCCCGATTCGACATTATTGATTCAGGTACACCATGAAGCCTCACAATTTCATTCACATAAAGTTCCGCCAATTTATCCAATTTATATTTCTTTCCCACTGGCAAGAAATGTGCAGACTTGGTGAGTCTATCCACAATCACCCAAATACCGTCATACCCTTCACGGGTACGAGGTAAACTGAAAACAAAATCCATGGTGATGTGGTCCTACTTCCACACTGGAATAGCCAACGGCGCAAGTAACCCTGAAGGTTTCTGCCTTTCAGCCTTCACTTTCTGACAGATCAAACACCTACTCACAAAAGCTACAATTTCTCTCTTCATGTTTGGCCACCAATAATAATCCTTCAAAGTCCGATAATCTTTGTACTACCCGGATGAGCTGCATATGTAGAACTATGAGCTTCCTCCATTATCTCATTCTTTAACTCTTCATTAATCTTTGGCACACAAAGCCTATTCTTGAACAACAAAGTTCCATATCTTCTAACTGAAAAATCAACTGTGGTTCCATCCAAAGTTCTTTCTATTAACCGAACTATGGAATGATCATTATATTGTGTCTCCTGCACTCTATCAACCAAAACCGGCCCACATGGAAACTAGCTATCAAAGCACCAACTTCATCCACCGATAAATCTACCCATGTAGCTCGCAACTCACATAGAAGTGGAACTCGAACCATCTTTATATGAGATAAAGATATGGAGGGATTTTGACTAAGAACATCCGCTACCACATTAGCTTTTCCAGGATGATACTCAATAGTGCAATCATAATCATTGATCAACTTCATCCACCTTCTCTGCCTCATATTTAGCTCTCTTTGAATGAACACATACCGAAGACTCTTGTGATCGGTAAAAATCTGACACTTGGCCCCATAAAGATAGTGTCTCCACAACTTGAGAGCAAAAACTACCGCTGCAAGCTCCAGATCATGAGTGGGATAATTCCCCTCGTGCGGCTTCAATTGCCTAGAAGCATAGGCAATAACTCGCTCATGCTGCATCAATACCCCACCTAGACCGAGTCTAGAAGCATCACAATAAACCACATACTCCCCACTATCATCCGGAAGTGCCAAAACAGG
Organism: Fragaria vesca subsp. vesca; assembly: GCF_000184155.1. NCBI lineage: Eukaryota > Viridiplantae > Streptophyta > Magnoliopsida > Rosales > Rosaceae > Fragaria > Fragaria vesca. The sequence continues at coordinate 4,066,794 of NC_020493.1, read as the reverse complement.
AGCACTAGTCAAACGATTCTTCAATTTTTGAAAACTTTGCTCACACTCATCTGACCATTCGAACTTAACTCCCTTCTTGGTCAATCTTGTAAGAGGAGCAGCAATCTTTGAAAAATCTTACACAAAACGCCGATAATAACCTGCTAATCCTAAGAAACTACGGATCTCCGTCACCGTGGTGGGTCTTCTCCAATTTGACACTGCTTCCACTTTTTGGGGATCCACACTAACACCTTCTGCCGAAACCACATGACCCAAGAACCCCACTTTATCTAGCCAAAATTCACACTTGCTGAATTTAGCTTACAACTGAGCATCTCTCAAAGTCTGCAATATCATTCTTAGATGTTTGGCATGCTCCTTCTCACTTCTTGAGTATACCAAAATGTCATTTATGAATACGATCACGAAGCGGTCAAGATATGGGCTAAACACCCTATTCATGAGATCCATGAAAGCAGCGGGTGCATTATTAAGTCCAAAAGGCATCACTACAAACTCATAATGACCATAGCGTGATCCGCAACTGATGATAACCTGATCTCAAGTCAATCTTGGAGAAAATAGAAGCACCCCTCAACTAATCAAATAAATCATCAATGCGAGGCAACGAATATTTATTTTTCACCGTTACTTGATTTAGCTTCCTATAATCAATGCATAGTCTCATGGTGTCATCTTTCTTCTTAACAAACAATACCAGAGCATCCCATGGAGACATGCTAGGCCGAATAAAACCCTTGTCTACTAACTCCTGCAATTGAATCTTTAACTCTTTCAATTCCGCTAGAGCCATTCTGAAGATCACATCAAACTCCACTATATCTAAAGGAATCAAATCGGCCTTGAAATTTATTCCCTCAACTAACACTTCACAACCACTAAACACCCAATTTATTCTCATCACCTCACCGGAGGGCAGAGACACATGCCACTCGCCTGGAAGAGACGATGATGGCACATTGGCATGGAGGGCAAATCTACTAGACATAAATGAATGCGTGGCTCCGGGATCAATTAAAGTAAAAGTTGGCTGACCAAAAATTAATAACGTACCAATGATAACATCTGGAGAAGTATGACCCTCCTGCTGGGTTATAGCATGCAGTCTAGCGCAAGTCATGGGACGTCCACGCTGACCACTACCCTGCCGAGAGCTACCACTGGCCAATGCACTGCCCTGGGCACCACTACTGGAGCCCCTAGCTAAAGACTGCCCAACTGGCTGAGTAAGGGTGGAGGTGGTCCTCTGAGCCAACAATGGACAATCTCTCCTGAAGTGAAGTGGTCCTGACCACCACACTCAAAGCATCCAGAAAACTGCTGCTGACCAAAAGAAAAAGTCTGACCACCAGATGATCCACCATAGAAGCTGCCACCAGAACCAAATTGACCAGACGGCTGCCTACCCAAATGACTCCGAGAAGGTCTCCTGTGACGTCCTCTAACCCTGAACCGAGAACTAGAACTCGATCCACCACTACTGCCACTACCAGCTAAAGACCCTGAAGCGGATGATGAAGCAGCCTTCTTGGATGGACCCTGACTGGGACCACTGAAATCACGGGGCCGAGCACCATGTGTCCTCATGGTCTCAATGGCCATAGCTGCACTAATTGCATCCATAAAAGTCAGGTACACTACCCCTGTCATCTTGTCAGCATACACACCACTAAGTGCCCCAATGAACATTGCAATCCTTGTCCTCTCATCCGGAACCAGGTAGGACACATGATAACTCAAGGAAGTGAATCTCTGCTCGAACTCTATGAGACCCTCATCATCCCCCTTCTGAATGTGCAAAAAGTCCGACTGAATCATCCAGAAAAGTCACTGCCATCTTCACTTTCTTATCTTCCGACAAATCTATGCTCACAAAAACCTTTTCCATCTTGTCTACCCAAGTATAAGCATCAAGGGGTCCCTTGGCACCCTTGAACTCCCTTGCACCAGCCTCATGAACTCCTTCTTCTTCACAGTCCGAGGGTTCTAAGTCCAATCCAAAACTCCCCTCAGCATATTTCCTAAAGAATCCACTAACTCTCTGACCTCATTGCCCTCATTAGCGTTGGTCGAACCAGTCTCACGGGGTTAGCGTTGGCGTCTAGGAGGCATAGTACCTGAGAAAAAAGATATTTAGTAGTCTATAAATGTCACACCCCAAACCCGGTGTCGGTGGTTTCTAAGCACCTGACGCTGAACCCGACGCGTGAGCGGGAAAAATAAATGAAAATAAAACAATTTCAAATACTTTTCTCAAAATTGTCGAAAATAAAACGTTTGCAATAACAAAACAATTACAAAGGCAAAATAGGTCTTGAGATCTATCTGACTTCTAATATTCCGTAACTCTTCTACTCTTGTACAAGTCAGCTAAACGTCACAAATAGACTTCTCGAAAGACGTGTCCGCCTGGGAACCTGAACAAAATTCTACAGGGGTGAGCTTAAGCTCAGTAGGGCCAAACCTCTTAAGTTATTCTTATCTAAGTCGCAAAACCAAGTTATCAAGTAACAAACAATACTTTAAATATAAATAATAATAATTCAATGCATATGTGTAAATGAACTTCCTCCACTCGACCACTGGCTTATTAGTCCATACATCAAAGACATATGAGCCTACACGTCCCATACCGTATAGATGTCTCCAATATACGACCTAACAAATCAGTAATATCTAAACTCCAATACCTCTTTTGTTAGTCATCTTGTTATACTCATGGTCTCTAAACCCGAAACCCGATTAGATCGCTTTATCGATGTCCGCCATTGAAGGGTTCTGCATTCCCCGGTTCGTGCACTTATGGGCTGACATGGATTCATGGACAACCCATGAGGAAACTCAACTACACAAAATGTATCTTTTCGCGATCTCATTCTCATCTTCTTCACTATCACCAATCTCATTAATCTCACAATTCCTCACAATGCATTATGAATGCAACAAATATCAATATTCATAATATATCATCCAACACATGCTTTTATGGAAAACGATAACATTAATTATATAAATCACCGATTACACATACTTTTATCGAAAACAATAACAACCAAGAGTTAATCAATCAATGTCACACAATGCACCGATTTCAATTATAATCTAATTATCAATTTAAGAAAGGTTCCTCGAGAAAGACCCTACCTAGAATCCAAGCGCTAGCTCTGACGTTAACTAAAATTAGTAACTCTGCGACATGCATTCTGAAATCCTCATCCTTCTGCTTCTGAAATCCAGCTACTTGCGTACGATCCTCGTATTAAATCTTTTTTTCGAGAAAGTCGGCGAATCACTCCAAGTCAATGAAATCAAGTCCTTGAAATTGATAAGGACACTCAAATCCTTATTTCCAATTCCTCTCGCATTTTTGATAAATTCCGAACCATATGCCATATGTACTCATTTCGCACTATCCCCACCTTTAAAATCTATATTTGCAATCAACGTTGTCGGTGTATCCCAACTATGCTCCAAACACCGATCTAAACTTTCCAGAATTACTCTGGACACCCAAATCAATTATCCAAAAACAAATATCCAATTCTTCCATTCCATCCTTCTAGTCTTTAACTAATTTCGAATATTCATCTTAATTTGCCATGCTCTTGTCTTGTCTTGAAATCCAAAACGATCAAGTCCTTGGAATTACTAAGGACACCCAAATGAGTTCCTTCTCCATGATCTTTGAGTCAATTGTCGTGAGCTCATTCCTCTTTAAGTTTAATACACCCCTTGATCAAAACCAAAGCATCTACACTGCTCTCACAAACCAAAATAGATTAAAGAAACCTTGTTCTAACTGAATATATATATATATATATATATATACACACACACACATGGCTGAATCTTATCAATCACCCTGCTCTCAAACGTCAGAGCAACCCAGCAAGCTATCCAATTGCCTACTTTTCCATTTTCTTGAAATCAAGCAAACAACTAATCTGTTCTAAAGCTTCTGCCAAAATCAACACAACTAATCAAACTCCAAATACACCAACACTTGCAATAAACCGAACTGAGCCCAAATCCATCAACTCGTTCAATCTCAATAACAAGCATATCAAATTACTCCTTCATAATCAGTATTCCCACTTCATCTTCAAAACTCACAACAATTACCATCACAACTGCTATCAACACCAAACACAGTAAACCCGAACAACCTGCAACTCAGCTCTCTACCTCCAATTCTACAATTCCATAACAATTCCAGACAACATACTAATCATCAATCCATATTTAGGAACAGAAAATGAATCAAGGACGAGCTTAGGCCAGCACCACCAATCCGCCACCACACACGGCAGTCGAGTCCTGCCTAAATTCCAACTTCTCCCAAAACTCAACAAAACTCGATTCCATGCATATAAACAGGTAGATCTCGACGAGTAGATCAAGTTTCATACCTCGCTTGCCTTCGCCGGTGGCCGGAAAACATCGACCCTTAACGGAAAATCCCAGAACTTCTCCTCTTCGATTCTCCCTCCTCCGAGCTTCACTTCGAAAACCAGGAACATGGAAAGGTTCCTGAGATCGAGATGAAGCTATCCATACCAGTGAGACACCTCGACGCTGCCGGAATCGGAGACTCACCGGTGAACCCAGCCTCTCCTTCTCCACTTCGAATCTCTCACTCCAGACTTCTTATCTGAAAATCAAGGGCATGGACATGACCATGAGGACGAGAGGAAGCTTCCAATACCATTCACGCACGCCGCCGCCGCCGCCGGAATCGGAAACCCGATCGGAAACACAATCACCTTCTCTCCTCATTTTCTCTCTCACCGGAGCTCCACTCTTCAAGCTGGAATCACAAGGAGGTCGGGGACGTCGAGACAGACCTGTGGATAGTCGTTTTGCGACGGAAGACAGCCGGACGACGGACGACTCCTCCGAGCTCCACCGCTGCAGAGCAGCTCGAGACCGAGGTCGGTCTGGGCTGAGTTCTGACGCAACTCAAACTAATCCATCCTTTATATGTATCATGCGATCAACGCCCAAGATCTGGCGGTTTGATAAATCCAATGGTCCAGATCATGCCACCTATACTTCTATTTTTAATAAAATTTTGGATAATACCAACTCCCAAAATTCATTAAAAATAGCTTCAATGTCCAAACGATGCTTCGCAAAATCTCAACTCGTAATGACGTCTAAGTTAATCTTATCGGCTCGAAAGACAAAAATCGACAAACTAAAAATTTGAATAATTTTCGAAAGCCACAAAGAATTTAAAGAATAACAGAAATTCAAATTTAAATAGCTGAAAAATAATTTTCTTTTCAAAAATAGAAAACCAAATTTCCGAGATGTTACAATAAACAAGACTAACACAACTATCATACATACCCAATAACAAATAGCATCCAAAGCATAAACTGCCAATGAATCCGCCACGGTCAGATCATCACTCTATAGACGCTACGTGCTACTTAGGCAAATATGATAGTTATAAGGACGCAGGAAATGAAACCTAAGACTCTGATACCAACTGTCAAGACCCACCCCGAATTTCACCCTGAAACCCGAAGTAAGTCTTGTAGGGTCCACCTCCAAGGAAAGTTTACTGAAGAACTCGGTAAACCTCCCTTGAAAATGAACAACCCTAACCCGGAATAAATCAAGAATTTACCCTCCTAGACGAAACATCCAACTTCCAATTCATCCAAAAATATCCAAATAAAGATAACATACATCATCTTTTGAATATTCTAAATGTAAACAAGCCTTCACACACAACCGAAATATTAAACAATATCCCAAGGTAATCAGAGCTACTAAACACTAGCGGAAGCAAGAAAATATGAGAGTAAGTTAACATGTAACCTACAGATGAAAGGTGGAAGAGATGTGGGTAACTATGCCTCGCCTCGATCTAGTGCCAACCCGAACTCTACAGATTGGATATTTTTAAAAACGAATGGCCTAGGGGAAAACATTCGAAAAATGTTAGAGTGAGTGGACAAAAATAAATAAATAAACATATTTATGCTTTCCCAATTTATTTTCCAAAGAAAATGAACGCATGCCTCAAGCGATAAAACTATCAACTCTTAAATATTGAGCCTCTCAAAACCAAAAATATACATTCCACTATATATATATATATATATATATATATATATATCTGTATGTATTTACACATGTCCATACTCTTTGTATGAATTCTTGAAAAAAAATATAAGAAAATAGAAATTCATACAAGGCTACTACGTTTGCGTCTAACGCTCACGTCACGCCTTAATGCGGTGCTACACTACGCCATTAAGGTGGACGGACGAGTGTATAAATATGTGCCCATACCTCCTATATGAATTAGATACTCATATAGGGCTACTACGCTCGTGTCTAACGCTCATGTCACACCATAATACCGTTATATACTACGCCATTAAGGTGGACAGACACATATGGCTAGCTAGCATTTATATACATACTCTCCTCATAAATAAATACTTATTTTCGGTAACTCTTCAAGAGAAATAAATTCGTCAAAATAAAATGACGTGAAAGGCTCAAACAAAAGAAAATGTTCAATCATGAACCATAGCATGCATAATATTTAAAACAAAAGTCCACTCACTAAATAGGCCTAAGCCTGATGTCGATCTGGAGCCTCGTCTGCTCGAGCCTCCTCACGTCCTGTTCCAAATATAATATTAATTTTCCAACTAAAAATCTAATATTTATACAAAATAGGCAAAATTAAACGTGAGCCTTCTACACACTTATCATTGCCCAACTTCGCCATTCTTAACTCAATATGGCCCAAACTTCACCGAACATACCGGCAACCTTAATTCAACCTTCTACAAATTATATGACTTAAATCCAACGACCGGATTCTACCTCATTAATCCATCAAAATTACCAAACTTTAAAAATTCTCAAACCTATACAAAACTCCTCCAAAAATTCTAAAAGTCAAATCACTAACTCCCCTTAATAAAACCAATCTAAAACCACGAAAATCCCCTACACAGCGGCGGCCGGAGGCCGACTCCGGCGACCTCTAATACCGACCAAATTTTAACAGCAGCTTCCTCTCAACTCCCTCTACAACTTTCCTAACTACCACAAACACCAATTCCAAGCCTAACTAGGTCAATCGAAAAAAAAAAAAAACTGTGATTTGAGCCCTAGAACTTCAACTCACCGATTCTCCTTACCTAACTCAAGAGAGGGTGAGACCTTTGGAGGGATTGCTACACGGGAGGAGGGCTTCCAAACGAGCCAAGTGGCTCCGGCTATGGTGGCCGGAGGAGCGAGATCCCGCGACGGGAAGTTTCGGACAACCGGAGGTTCCGGGCGTCGTTTCTCTCTCACGGTGGCGCTAGGGGGGTTGCCACCGGTCTAGGATGGGAGCTGGGTCGGAGGCTAACCGATCGGGACCGGAGCGACGGTCTCAGGTGGCCGGACAGGCGGCCGGAAGTCCGGCGGGGAGAGGGCTCGAGAGGGAGAGAGAGAAATGGTTTGGGCTTTTTGCCCCAAACCGGTCCACTACCCCCAATTAAACCCAACAACAAAAATAACACCACAAAATAAAATACCCCAATAAAAATTACCTTTTACTAGCTAAAATTACCATTTTTACCGTCGTCATATTTTCTCTTACGAATAATCCCTCCGAAGCTAATGTCCCTCAAAACCCCTCTAGGGACCAAATAAACTATAAATTCATTGACGGAGACGGTAAAATTCTTATTAACACCAAGCTAGTAAATAAGGAAAAATTTAAGGGTCGGGATGTGACAGTAGGAGTATAAAGGGAAGCAAAAACTGTAACTCAGATCCTATGAGCACAAATTTGAACTTTAGAACATAAGCTCTTGGACTACTCTAAATATCTAATTAATCTATGAAAATTCTTTTATGCACAAATGTGTAAATATATAAACTGTGCAATCTTAACCATTCATAAAATTAGTACTTTTTGAAAGAAACAGAGAACATGAAGTTGACTGTTACAGGAATGGAGGCATGGTCGGCCTTGGCTCCATCTGTAAAAGGTCCAGTATTCTAGTCCACTATGGAGACATACAACTTTGTCCGCGGAAACAACACGGAGTCCTTCACGATGTGCTACGTTGGAGAAGAAATGTTCTAATACAAAAACACGATAGTGTGACATGGTGGTTTGTTAATCTTGAATTTTAACTTGAATAAACTTTATAGAGATCTGAAGACGTAGTAGTATCAGAAGAACCAGTCCATGGTGCATTTGATGAATGCACGAGGCTGTGACTTTCACTTGTTGAGCTGATCCCTTGTGCATTCTGCTCAGACAGGTTTTCAAAGGCTCTTAACCTTGTCATTTCATCACCATGGATACTTGGATCCAAAGCCACTTCATCCACTGGGGTTCGCCCTTCAAGCATACTCACTACTGCAGACATGATAGGCCTGAGTGCAGCTGTTGGATTGGCGCATAGTAGAGCTACTTTGATAGTTCTAAGCGCCTCTTTCTTATTGAAATCGGATCCCAACCTCGGATCCACCAGCTCCAGTAAGTTCCCTTTTTTATGCAAAACATGGGCCTAAAGATAAGCAGAGAAAATGAGTGGATGATCACAAACTAGTTACATATATATGTAGTGACAGAATTTTTGAATGAAGATTATTTATCTTACCCAATCCATAAGACATTGAATGTTCTCATGCGGTCGATATTTCATGTTGTTCTTTCCTGAAACAGTTTCTAATGCAACAACTCCAAAACTGTAGACATCTGCCTTGTAGGTCAAGCAACCCCATAGCGCATATTCCGGTGCCATGTATCCTCTGCACAACAATTAAATGTTGTTTTCACCGATTGATTAGTCACTCTAATACAAAGAGTTTGCTCATAAAATATAAACCCAAAATGAAATTGCCCAAATAGAAATGAAACTTACATAGTTCCAGCAACCTTGGTGCTAATGTGAGTCTTCTCCTCTTCGTCAAGCCTGGCCAAACCAAAATCTGAGATCTTAGCATTGAGGTCTTGGTCCAGTAGCACATTCGTAGTTTTGATGTCTCTATGTACAACCTTCACTGCCGATTCCTCATGCAAGTAAGCCAGACCTTTTGCTATGTCTAGGCATATTTTGTGCCTTGTAGGCCAGTCCAAGTTTAGGGAATCATCCTCTGGACCTGCAATTGACATACATACTTAATAATTGGGTCGCTTAAGAACATCTGAATGCATGATTTTAAAGATTTGTTCCTAGACTTGATAAGCTTACCGTACAAAGCGCGAGCAAGGCTGTTGTTTTCCAAGTACTCATATACCAACAATAACTGGTTAGCTTCAATACAACATCCATACAATCTAACCAGATTTGGATGCCGCAAACAAGAGATCATGCCTATTTCGTTCACAAATTCACGATTTCCCTGCTTCGATTTTGAGGATAGTTGCTTAACTGCAATTATAGTACCATCCAATAGTATACCCTGCATTAAGTATAGTAACTGTAAATCAGTTTTCAATCCTGATAAAACTAAACTAGTCCATAGAAAGTTATTTGAAGACTCGAAAAGACAATTACTAGAACAAAAAAGATAACATAACATTGCAGTCATATTATACCTTGTAGACGGGCCCAAAACCACCCTCTCCAATTTTGTTTGAAGGATCAAAGTTATTAGTGGCAGCTTTAATTTGCCTCAAGGTGAAAAAGCCAGTCTGCAGATCCATTCCTCTCAGAACTGTCCAACAAACAATGTTACGATATGAGTAATGTCTTGAGAAATCATTCTTTTGACTTAGTATCTGACTGTGTGTTTCCTAGTTCACATAGGAAATTTGGAAGTATAATGGCCATGTGATACTTGAAATTGTCATAGTGGAGTTACAGCACCTTTTTCCCTTGATGTCTGGCTATCCACCAGACAACCTCTCCACCAAAGAATGCCAAAAATTAAGAAGACAAGGCACAAAATTGAAGCTCCAACTGAAACTCCAACCACAACATGCATATTTCTTTTGGAATGCTTGAACTCTACAGAAAGTGAAGAAAAAAATAAAACAAATCATCAGAAAGAAATAGATAAGCTTCAGTTTATATTATACAACCATAGATAGGGAATAACAACTGAGAATGGTATTTCCCTTAACAAGGGTGCTATCTGTTTGAATATCGCAAACATCAAATATAGCTACAAAACTTGAAACAGATGCAATAATTGGACGGAAAACATAAACTTGTCCTTTGGTTCCTACTCGGTTCTGGACAAATACAAAACAAATGGATGTAAATTAAGCCTATAATAAAGTTCTAAAATTAAAACAGGATTAAAAGAGCTTGTACAAAGTCAGAAGATTACCAGATTCTATAGAAATGGCTGATATAAGGGGACCATATATTCCTCTCCTTGGGGAAGCTGTTGTCCCTTTTCCAGACCAATGAAACCGAATCTCTAGAGTTTTATTCTTAACCTGAACTGCCTTTGTCTCTTTAATGACTTCTTTATCTACACCTTCTGCTTCCTTTACGATGTCAAAATCCTTTAATACGAGTTTCTCCTGTAACAAATGTCATCCATAAGATGAAGTGTGTGGCACTAAAACTCACTAGTGGTAAAAATCACTACCTGAATATAGACATCAAATATCCGTCTTCCAACACTTTGATAAGATTTATTTCCTCGGATTATTATCTCCGCAAACTGAAGGCTCACAGTATAGTTTCCTTGTGCTAAGCAGTTTGCATAATACGTGAGAGAAAGAGGACTGAGGCGTGCATTCATGTACAACTGAGAGTTATTCATTCCGAGTGTTGATACATTTTTGGCTATGTAGTCTCCAGCGGTGACATTAGTATCCCAGAATACTCCAGTGCTACTGGTTCCCCAGTTGGATCTCACTGGAACAAATTTTGCTCCACCTCCAAGATCTGTATCATCTTCATAATTGACTCCTCCAATAGTGGTCACTCCTCCACCACAATTTATATGTAATGAGTACTGAACTGTTCAGTAACAGCAGATAATTGAAAAGTCAGATTAGAGAAAATATTTGAGTGGATATGATATAAATATATTAGGTCATACGGATACTTAAGTTCACAACTGAGTTCCTTGTACAAATCCTTTACAAAATTAAACAACTAACAGCCTAACCATCATTTGATTCCTGTCTATTCAATCAAATTTTGGATTTTAAGATATATAACGTTACCTTCTTTACATGGATATTTCTCCAGGCACACTCCAGATACTCTAGAATATGATGAAGTACAGTAATCAGCTTATGTAGTAAGTCCAATAAAGTCAAAAAAGAAAAAACAAATGGCTGCATGGATCTTCAATGATAGTATGAAACATACGAGTTGCTTGCTGCAGAAGAGCTTTTGAAGACGTTCCTGATACATGTCCAATCAATTGAAAAAGAACAATTAGAGGTGAATGATGACTGTAGTTTGTGCTTGGTATGTCAACTACACAGAATATCAGTTCTTACAGGTATTCGCTACATGCAGATGGCTCAGAGTCCTTGGAAAAATTATTGTAAGAAACATCTATCTGGCTGCACACAAAGATGACAAACATGTAAGCGAGTATAAATCCACTGTAAAAGACATGTTAGAATATTGATAACCGTTCATTTAAATGCTTAAAGGGTATATAGTTAGTTAATGTCGACAGAGAATCATAGACTCCTAGTCATTGATGATTCAAATGCTACAAATAATTCATATGAAAAGGAAAAGAAGCTCTAATATCCTATTGAGTTAACAATATTGTTAATACTGCTAATAGAATCGTCTGATAGACACCTCAAATAAACAATGTAAAAAACAGAGACTGAAAATGAAATTGATGTCGGATAGAAGACATACTAGCGGGGATCTTTGGTCTTAATATATTCTGGAATAGAGCCATTGAGCAAGTTGCTTGTCAGGTACCTTTCCCGAAAGAAATCACAGTCACATTCAGTTGAAGTAATTATTACTTAACTACAGAAGGATGGTTAAATGGGATAAATTTATGCTTATGTATAAATGTATATATGAAGATAGCATATGAAGTGAGGGGGAGCCCCCCTGCATCATAGTCATGACATATATGAAATCCACATTTCTTACAAGTACTGCACATTCATAGCTTCAACGTCAGGAAAGCTTCCTTCCAATCTGTTGAAGCTGAGATCTCTGTAAGATAATGGATGTTATAAGAACCGAAAGCTTACTGTTTGGAAGCTTAACTGAGAAGATGAACCGTTTATCAAATTGATATCCAGAATGCATACTGAATGTGTCTTATGTACTTGAATGAGTAGTAGAATATAAAGATTAAGAAGAGGAGTAAATTACAATATATTCAATACTGGCATTGCTTTTAAATCAGGAATAGGTCCAGATAAATTACAGCTCCTTAGCATTCTGCAGTATGACTCAATATTAGCATAGTTGCAGATAAACATGGACTAGATAGTCTAAAACTACAGACGGAATTACAACATGTTTTAGACTCACAATCTTTTCATGCTTTTCATATTAGTCAGTCTGAATCTGAACCCCCTCCGTTTAGTCGCTGATCCTTCTGCATCCATTGCATCATAAATAACTGTTAGGCTAAAACAATCCCTTTGATATGAAGCTGTAGTGTTAAATATGATGTAGAATGTGGTTTTCAGTGTTAATTATACTGTTACTGCAACGAAGAGCTGGGTGTGGAACTCACAGTTCTGTTAAATTACTCAAGACAGAAATGCTAGACGGAATGGGGCCTTGTAGACCACTAGCTTGGATCTCTCTGTCAAGAATTCAACATGGATAGAGATTACACCAATTCTGTGATATCTGAATGATATTATAATAGAAAAAAGTACCTACAGTTCATTAAGTTGACTCCAACTTCGGAAAAAATCGGGAATTCTTCCTCTGAAGTTGTTACTGCTAATCCTCCTGTATAAAGGGAAAATTCATTAAATGAAAGATTATCATTTCTTAAGGAAAATTGAAAGTCAATATGTGAGTGTCACCTACAGTTCTATTAATTTGGTCAGGTTTGTGAGATCCACTGGTAAGACTCCTGTGAGATTGTTTGCACTAATGACGCTGCAGATCGATATATACCAGTGCTAACTTATCAGTCACTCACTTTGACAAGCTATTCGATATTTTTAAAATCAATAAATAAACGTAAAAACAAAAAATGATAATGGATGAAGCTTACAGAATCTGCAAGTTAACCAACTTCCCAATCTCTGGAGGAACAATTCCAGAAAACATGTTTGTCTCCAGACTCCTGAAATAATATTGTCCTTTTCATCAAAGCAGGCCAAACCGAATGAAAATCAAGATGGAGTACGTTGAGACACACAAAAAAGTAATTTACATAGATAATGGAAGAGCATATACAAGTTTCTTAGAGTGGTAATGTTTCCTAGGAAGGCAGGGATTGGTCCAGATAAGTTGTTCACACCGAGGTACCTGCAGTTTACTCAATGTCTTAATTAGTTCAATCACTATATATAGGCCACTCTTAAGAAGTGCAGTTACTCGGTATATGAAGTTAAGAAGTGCAGTTACATTAATTCCAACTTTGTAGAAGCCCATTCACTCGGTATATTGCCACTGATGAAGTTCCTTGAGAAATCGCTGTAGAGAACAGAAAAGTTATTAGTGATATATAACATTAGCATTTGAGAAAAAATCAAATGTTTATTAGCAACGTGTTACATTGCAAAATCCTTAATTCCTTACATTTGTGTAAGGTAAGGTAACTTTGCAACAGACGGTGGAAGAACCCCAGCAAGATCTTGCCCTTTAAGAAAACTGCATTAGAAAAATGTCAGAGCTAACTGATGATAAAATTCAGACTATGCATGAAATTGGAGTCATGATGCCTTGCATTTGCATATCATACTCATAAACAAAGGGGTTCTCCTAAACTGGAAAGGAAAGAGGAGAAAGAAAAAACAGATATACCTAAATACTTACTCATAAACTTGCTGTGCATAAAAAAACAACTCAGCAAGATATATTACATATATGTGAATAATGGGAAACACACATATCAATATGCCTCAAAATTGCACCTACGTACATGTTGATAACATGGCATGAGTCATCAGGGAAGGAGCAGTTGCAGATGAGAGTGTTGTTGAATTGAGGCCTATCAGCAGGCTTTGGAGTAGCCCAGCTTGTGTGGGTTGTGTCATTCAGGCACGGGTCTACGCTGAAGTTCCAGTCATTTTTTCCTAGTTCTTTACCAATTTCTCGTAGGGCTTCCACTGCAAACACAAATCAAACCCTTCAAAAGCTTAATTACGATAAAGCCCTATACTTTCTTTTAATAATAGTATGTACACACGATCATTTTCAAGTAAAGATTTTATTTATTCTTATGATGGGATACTTTTAATAAACAAACTTTTTGATCATATTATCTCATCTTAACCGTTCAGTATTAGACATATATATATATAAGTAGATAATCTATGTAAATTTTCAGCCAATTAGTAATCGTTAAGGCACTTATAACTGTGTTTCTTTTTTTGTAAACATAAATGGTTCAGGTTTAACATAATTCAGTTCAACACGAACGGCTTAGGTTGAATAGATTTAGATCATTAATTGATTTAATACATTTTCGATACCTTAATAATCACCAAATTATCTAAAAATTTACAGAAATGATATGCTCATATATTTGTAAAAACTGAATGTATGGTTAAGATGCAAAAGTATGATCGAATAATGAGTCTATTAAGAAAATCTACATCCATAGTTAAGTTAAGGAGGTCCTTACCTAGCCTGAGAAAGTTTATGTGTTATATATATATAATTCTTGTTCCTACATCTACTCGATCAAGAAAAAATAGTAAACTGTTCTAGGATATTCCATATCTTTCTAGATATTCTTTATGTGTGCCTTTGCCTTATGCCAATAGGATATGTAGTTAGACTAGATCTATGTATTCATATCCTTACCATACTGGTAATGTGTAATTCCCTATATAAAGGGCTCCTATCAATGAATGAGATACACATCTTTCACGATTCTCTATTCTCAATTTACTTTCACTTCATCACGTTATCAGCCCTTTGCTCAAACCCTTGAGCTAATAGTTTTTCCCAAACCCTAAAACCAAAAGCCGAAAACCCTCGGCCCTTCCTCGGCCGCCGCCGCTGCTGCCGCCGCCGCCGTTGCCCAGGATTGCCTCTCCCCGGCCGTCCGCTCCACTGCTTCCTTCTCGTCCGATCAAGCATCCAAGTTTTACGGTATGTTTACTTTACAACCCTAAAACTCTTCAAAGTTCAATAACCTCGGGGGAGATAAAGTGTTTTCTCCTCTTCTTCTACTCCATTCTATGCTTGGGACGGTGTCTTTGCAGGTTTAAAAATCCCGGTTATCCTCCCCGGGTCCAAAGTTGTGTTTGATCAACTTTGGTTATTGCTATTTTGAAGGTGTGTTTGATCACCTTCACACAAGTTTTTTTCCGAGTCGTGTTTGATCGACTCCGGACATTTGTTTGATCACCTTCACACAAGTTTTTTTCCGAGTCGTGTTTGATCGACTCCGGACATTTAGGGTTGTGTTTGATCAACCCTAGAGAGACAAACCAAAATCATCGTATTTGAGTACCTTTTTCAGGGTCTCCAACAGAAAACTAATACGACTTGTTCTCTCTTGTATGCAGATGGACAGAGGCATTGAATTTGACGTCCTCGACGCCCATGGTACTGAGTACCATCGTTGGGTCTCGGACATAGAACAGACCTTCATCGCTAAGGATCTGACCGAGACCATATTCCCCGAT
>NC_020493.1:4034970-4050937 GCF_000184155.1 Fragaria vesca subsp. vesca | reverse complement strand
GGCATTGATCAACTAATGGTAGTTGCTGAAACTAATGAATCAGGTGATACATCAATTGAAAAATTTAAGTTTGAACAAGAGAGAAGTCGTATGGATTTTGCTAAGATGGTCATTAAGCATAACTATTCATTTAGTATGGCTGAGCATGAATATTTTGAGATTTTTTTAAACCATCTTCAACCAAGTTTCAAGCTTGTGTGTAGAAATACAGTCAAGTTAGATATTCTCAAAGTTCACAAAAAGAGAAAGAACAAATGTGCAATTTTTTGAACGATATCCTGGTAGGGTCAGTCTTACTACTGATATTTGGACTTCTGATCATCAAGATATTTGATACATATGTCTGACATCTCATTTTATTGGTGAGGATTGGGAATTGAAAAAGAAAATACTTGCTTACAGATGTATTGAATATCCTCATGATGCAGACACTCTTTTTCGATATATCACTGACCTGATTTTGGATTGGAATCTTGAAAAGAAATTATTATCCATGGTGGTGGATAATGCATCTGTTAATGATGCGATGGTGAGAAGCTTAAAGAGTTGGCTTTGTGACAAGTCTTTGATCTTATTGGAAGGTAAATTATTTCATGTTCATTGTTCTGCTCATATTCTTAATTTGATTGTTCAAGATGCGTTACAAGTGATTGGAGGCTTCATTTTTAAGGTCAAAGAATCTGTAAAATACTTGAAAAGGTCCGGTTATGCAACACAGAAATTTAATCAAGCAAAAACCCAACTCAAGTTGAAGGATAAGAAAAAGGTTAAAATGGATTGCCCTACCAGGTGGAATTCAACCTTTTTGATGATTAAAAGTGCTCTTGAAATGAAAGAGGTGTTTTGGCGCTTGTCACAAACAGATCGAAATTATAAACATCATCCCACTGACGAGGAGTGGAAAACAGCCGAAGTTATCTCTGATTGCTTGGAACATTTTTATGCTGCAACGAATCATTTTTCTGGTTCTAGTTTTCCTACCTCAAATGTGTTCTTTCCTGATATATGTAAGATTAAAATGCATTTGTCTAAGTGGGAAAAGAGTGAGCATGAGTTTTTGCGATTGATGGCTGTCCCCATGAAAGAGAAGTTTGACAAATATTGGGATGAATGCAGCTTGGTTCTAGCAGTGGGTGTTGTTTTTGATCCTAGATTTAAAATGCAGCTGATTGAATATTATTTTGAAAAGCTTCATGGTTCGGAAGCTTATGAGTATATTGAAAGAGTTCGCACTGCTATGTTTGATCTTTTCACTGAGTATGAAGATGATTCATCTCAATCTGAGATGGAATCAAATTTGGAATTCAGTGGTTCTTGTAATGACAAAACAGTGGCTTCTAGAGATGATGAATTGAGTGGATTTGATGCATTTGTGAGGGAAGGGTCTTCTCATATTGTTGCTAAGAAAAAATCAGAGTTGGAGCAATATCTGGAGGAGCCTTTGTTTCCAAGAGCTGAACCCTTTAATGTTTTGAACTGGTGGAAAATTAATGGTGCAAAATGTCCTACTTTAGCAAGAATGGCTCGTGACATATTAGCAGTTCCAGCTACTACAGTAGCTTCTGAGGCAGCATTTAGTGTTGGAGGAAGAGTGATTGATGAATCTCATGCTTCTATGCTTCCAGAAACTGTAGAGGCTTTGGTGACTACAAAAGATTGGCTTCCCTCTCGAAAACGGAAAAGTAAGTTTCTGTGGTATTTATATGCATTTAACATTATTGCTGATGTTTTCATTATATATATGAGGTTCCAATTTTTCTTTTAGGTTTCTTTGTGTGAAGGATCTGTCTCACAATCTGAAGAAGAAGAGGTGCCAAAATGAACTCATGTCCTGTCGTCCAGTGCTGCAGAGATATGTAAGTATATTTATTTAATTATTGTGTTACTTTCTAGCTAATTGTCTTACTCTTGTTTATACCTAACAGCAACCTTTGTCTTCGTTGAAATCACATATATAGTCTTGTATTTAGTTGTCTTGTATGATTGGGTGGTTAGCTTCATCAATCATTATAATAGTTGCCATGAAAACAAACTAATTAACTGTTTTCTTTTGTTTATACAGGTTTTGACTCATATCTAAATAGCGTCTAAAGTTTGATTTGATGAAGTTGAAGGTTATTGATGCTTATGTTCTTTTTGTGCTCCTAGCTTCATAAACATTGGAGGTCTAGTATTTTGATTAAATTAGTTTATCGTTAAGGATTATTTTGGCCATGTAATTCAACTTTTGATGTAAACCTTTATTTTGCTATAATATTTTATTAGTGTTTTATGAAAATTTATCATAAAATTATGAAATTATTATTTAAATTTAAAAATATTTATTATTATAATTTATAAACGGATCCGATTAACGGGTCGGGTATCCGTTAACCCGCCGGATCCGGATTTGGATCGAGTTATCAATGATCCGGCGGGTAACGGGTCGGATCCGGATCCAAAATTTCTATTACGGATCCGGTCCATTTACAGGTCTACTAGTCATTTATCAACGGGCACCTGGCCCCAGTCCCCCCAAGTCCGTACTCAAGAGGTGTGTTGAACAGGTCTTGCGTGTTCCGAGTCTTGCTTGTTCCGGGTCTTGCTTTTCTTGATATACATCGTAATCTTTAAGTCCGCCGATAAGATAAAAAATGCCCCTCCCAACACCCGGCTTCAAAACTTACTCGGCCGGGCGAAGATTGTTGTACCTTCACAATAAACAAATGATCGATTAGCAACTTACATAATTTCTCGGTCGAATGCCTCTCGGTCGAATGCCAATCTCTCGGTCGAATACCTGTCCCGCTTGATATTTCTCGAGATGTTAATGACTTATGCCTCTCGGTCTAATGCCTATCCCGCTTAATATTACTCAGGATTTTGATGACTTATGCCTCTAGGTCTAATGTCAAAACCCACTGACCAGCATGCATACTCGTATACATACAGGTTGACTTGCAAGTAGGACGAAATCGTGGCATCAATATTTTGAACTTTCACAAACCAACGAGATAGGGACTTATCTATGAAAATAGCTGCTGAATGGGTGCACCTAGTAGACCCGGAAGTGTGAACTGTGAACACTTAGTTAGGGTCCGAGAGGGTAGTATCTTGTTGCTATAGGTTCCCTTTTTTTTCTTTCACCCCACCAACTTTTTGTTGAAGGCCTCCGGGATCCGATGAGTAATTATTGGCTGTTCGCACTGCTGCTTGTGCATCCCGCTAAAGACCAAGGAATTAAATAGCTCTGGGTGTCCCTTTGGGTGTCCATAGTGTTTTTTTTTTTCTATTCGTGTCCCGGTCTCTGCAGATACAAGACCACTTTTGAACCTCAATCCCCCTCTGATGGCTTCTCCACTCGGACTCTTATCTTTCACTTTCAACCAGACGTCCATGCTATTGAATTCATCTTTCTTGCTGTTTATACCAGGCTCTCCCCATATCAGTGCGGGTGCCCAAAGTAGATGTTGGGTGTCCAAATCAACACCAAGATCAGACCAACTCCCTCTTCTCTCTCCCTCTTCTCAGATCCTGCAAGGTTATCCTGCGCTGGTGTCCCGGTGAACTGATGGAGCTGAACCTATTTGCCATGGTGATTTGCAGATGAAACCTGACGAGCTTTGACCAAGTTGCTCGAGCGGTGCCCCTCCCGGCCAAGCGACTGACCGACGCTGCCGGTGGATCCCGGGCGCTACTAGATGGTTCCCATCGCATCACCCCTCGCCGGCACCGGATGAGCTTGGCCCGAGATAGCTAATCCCGGCCTGCACCGAGTGGAGGTGACCCTGGAGAGGTACAGCCAGCTGCACACCCGCTCCTTGATGAAGACCCGGACGCTGTCAATCGGGAACCCGGAGAGCCGCTCCTCGGACTGAGTGGACAAAGGTCCGGGATGCCGACAGAGACCTCTGGTGGGCGAGATGACAACCCGGGCGGGATGGGCCGAGCGGAGCTACAGGTGAGATCGGACAAATAGGATGCAGCCGGAGTCACTGGGAGAGAAACCATCAATAAACGGTGGAACACGAAAATCCTAGACCTGCTGTCTAGCTAACTGGACCTGTAGATAAACTTGGGCCCGATGGCAGTTTGGACTTGGCTGAACAACTTGCTAATCCAGGAGACAGTCTTGGGCCTACCGAGGAGCATGCCAACTTGATGACTAGCTAACTCTTTGTTGGGCTTGTGCACCTCCCGATGGACCTATTGTTCTCATGGACTTGAATAAACTGCCTCTCGAAGGCAGAGCAACGTGACTTTTCGTAATAATTCCCATAGACAACGCCAAATATTTTTGTACAATCTCGGATGGGTTCACAGAAGCTGATGACGTGCCTGGTGGATGGTCGGCTATCCTCCCACTGACCTGCAATAACAAGGGTGACCGGGGGCTTCCGGTCTTTCCTTCTACGAAGATTAAGTCAGTCTCAACTTAGTTGAATGTAATTACTAGGGGGTAGTTATTGTACCTGACAAGCTGGTGGCTGGGCCATATTTATGGCCCAGAGTGGATTCTCTTCACCTGAAAACCGATGTGGGACAACTGTCTTTGCTATTGTTTTACATCCAGCTCCCTTATGCCTTCTGAATCCACTCCCAGCCCAATACTGCTGCTAAGGTCGGGCCCGGCCCACCAGACTTATTGGTGGATACTTCGGGGCGGCCTCAGTTGTGGTGGAATGTCTGCTTGGTTACGGGCTTGGGAGGTTGTTTTATGCACAACCGACTACTAATACCAAAGTCAATAACCGTAAAATAACTTAAGAACCTGGGTGTGACATTTTCTCTATGTAAGTTCTTCTTTTTTCTCTCTCTATATTTTATGTAACTCATGATAGATTATTTCTATAATTATTTGATTTTTCTAAAAAAGAATTTTTTTTTCTATATAAATTACTTCACCTAGCTTGTATATTTTTTCTAACATGTATGATGATATATTTATGTCACACGATCAATATTAATCATAGTTTAGCTCTTATCAAATATGTAAATGGGTAATAATATATATGCAAAAAAAAAAAATTAAGAAATTAAAATACATAAAAAAATTATAAAGAATACAATATATATTATTGAATTGGAAAGTCCAAAATGAATAAATTCATTACTTATTTTAGTATTATTATTCTCTTTAATAGTCATTATGTAAGATGAGTTATCCATCATTCAATAACTCATAATAAAGTGTGGTCAAGTGAGCAAATTTGGAGATCTCAATAGCCGCACTCTTTTTTTTAAAGAGTCAGTTATGACTTTCATAAATTTAGGTAAAACGAAGGCCTGGAATAGCCATTACATACTCTACCGCTATTATCTACAGATAGACAAGTAGTTGTGAGGCATACCTCACCTAGTATATAGGATAGACTACCTTTTAGTAATCGTACTCATAAAACACCCTAGGTCTAGTATCCTGAAGGGTGAACCCACAGGAAATAGAACATATTCCCTAAAACATAAAGGCACAACAAACGTGCAATAGTGTCCTACATGATAAGCTCGTAGGAAATAGAAAAAAACTAGAAAACTATATAATATAAACTAATCTAAATGCCCAAAGGCAGATCAAGAAGGCCCAAAACCTCAAGACCCATCAGGTAGATTTGGGCCAGTCCACCACTACTGCCTCTGCCGCTGTGCGAGTCATCCAGCCACCATGCATACCGCAAACACGCCCTGGCACCACCACCACCAGAATGGTTATCAGGACTCACCCCGAGTTTCATCTTGAAACCCGAAGTAAATTCTACAGGGTCCACATCTAAAGAAAATTTACCGAAAAATTCGGCATAACCTCCCTTAATGATGGACAACCCTATCTTGAAAAATTCAAATAAGACTCCTATATTGACTCATCCAACCTCAACTCCTGGAGCCACATGCTCCCCACAACATAATAATAAAACCATCTTCTAATCTATCACATAAATATCTAACTAATATAACATACGTCATCCTTAGAAAATTCTAAACTGTAACATAAGTCTTAGCACACCACCGAAATATTATACAATATCCCCAAAGGTAATCAGAGCTACTAAAAAACTACATGAAGCAAGAAAATACACTGGTAG
This sequence comes from Fragaria vesca subsp. vesca, assembly GCF_000184155.1. Taxonomy (NCBI): domain Eukaryota; kingdom Viridiplantae; phylum Streptophyta; class Magnoliopsida; order Rosales; family Rosaceae; genus Fragaria; species Fragaria vesca. Next base: position 4,044,878 of record NC_020493.1, on the reverse strand, counting down.
GTTAAACATGTAACCTACTGGTGAAAAGTGGTGGAAAAGTGGGTAACTATGCCTCGCCTCCATCTAGTGCCAACCCGAACTCTGCAGACTGAGCATTTTTAAAACGAAGGGTCCAGGGGAAAACATTCGAAAATGTTAGAGTGAGTGGACAAAAATAAATTTAATAAAAATATTTATGCTTTCTCAATTTAAATTTTCATAGAAAATATGCTGCATGCGACAGCTCAAAAGCTCTCAACTCATCAATTGACAATTACATGACTAGCTCCGGCTAGTCTCCAAACTTAATAAAATAAGGCCTCTCAAGCTAAAATAATATATATATATATATATATATATATATTACACTTGTCATATTCCTTGTACAAATTCTATGAAGGAATAAGAAAAATAGAAATTCATACAAGGCTACGACGCATGCGTCTAACGCTCACGTCACACCATAATAGAATTTTACCTCATTATGGTGGAAAAGCACGAGTGTATATATACATGCATATTCCCTATATAAATTCTTATATTTATATAGGGCTACGACGATTGCGTCTAACGCTCATGTCATACCATAATGAAATTTTACCTCATTATGGCGGAAAAACACGTATAGCTAGCTAGCATTTATTTATATACATATTATCCTCATAATCATCCATAAATGAATATATAATCACCGAAATTCTCAATTTCGGTTATTCTCCAACAAAAGAAATTATTCATCAATAAACCATTCGCATGCACATTATTTAAAACAAAAGTCCACTCACAAATTAGGCCTAAGCCTGATGTCGATCTGAGACCTCTTTTGCTCGAGCCTCCTCACGTCTTGTTCCAAATATATAATTAAATTCCCAACCAAAATCCAATAATTATACAAAATAGGCAAAATTAAATGTGAGCCGTAACCACGCTCATCATTGTCTAACTTTGATATTTTCAATTCGATACGGTCCACACTTCAACATCAAAACTGGTAACCTTAACAATAACCCCCTACAGATTAAACAACTTTAATCCAACGGCTGGACTCTACCTTAATTAACCGCCAAAATACTAAACTTAGAAAAATCTCAAATCTATCCAAAAATCCTCCAAAAATTCCAAACTTCACATCATTAGTCTCCCCTTAATAAAACACATTTAAAACCATGAAAATCCCTTTAACAGTGGCCGGCGGCCGACTCCGGCAACCTCCAATGCCTACCAAATTTTAACAGCAACTTCCTCTCAACCCACTCTACAACTTTCTTAACTAGCACAAATACCAATTCCAAGCATAGATAGGGTAATCGACTTAAAATAGTGAATTGAGCCCTAGAGTTTTAATCAATGATTTCTCCTTACCTAGCACGAGTCACACCAAAACCTTTCGAGGGATTGAAGCACGGGAGGAGGGCTTCCTCTTGAGCCAAGCAACTCTGGCTATGGCGACCGGAGGAGGGAGTTCCGGCGACGGAGAACTATGGGCAGTTGGACCTTTCGGGCGTGGTTTCTTTCTCACGGCGGCACTAGGGAGGCTGCCACCAGTCTAGGAAGGAAGAGGGAACAAGGGCCGACCGATTAGGACCGGTGCGGCGGTCTGTGGCGGCCGAACGGCGGCGGACGGTCGCGTTGAAGATCCGGCAGGGAGAGAGCTCGGGGAGAGAGTCGGGAGGGAAGAGAGAGAGAAGGGAGAAAATGTGTTGGGCTTTTTCCCCAACCGGTTCCTACCCACACCAAATAAAAACCCAACTCCACAATAACACCACATAAATAATACCCTAATAAAAATTATATTTTTACTAGCTAAAATTTATCTTTTTTACCGTCATCAAATATTTCTCATACGAATAATTTCTCCAAAATAATCGTCTCTCAAAACACATCTAGGAACCTTTGAAACTATAAACTCAACGACGAAGACGGTAAAACTCTAATTAGTATCAAGCTAGTAAATAAGGTAAAAATTTAAGAGTCGGGATGTGACAATGGTACTCAAAGCTGGTCTGTCCTCAACAGTAAACAACTCCAAGCACCTCATGTAGCGCCGCCACAGAACAAGCCTTCGCGGAGAACAGCCATTGCAATCCAGATTCTACCATCCCTCATCTGCGCCGCCGGAGCAACCACAACCTTGTCTGGCGAGAATCCAAATCAACAAACAGATCGCCGGCCTCGAGAACACGCACTCCCCCTTCATGCCCATCCCAGCCAAATCAGATCCGATGACAATCTTGGGCAAATGCTACCCAACAATCACCCAAGACCGATGGAAGCAAAAGAAGCTTGAGTCCCGTCTAGCAGTCACCTCGGAGGCAAGGTCGGAGCCCGCCTCAGGCGCCGTCGGCCAAGATGATGAGATGGAGGTGAATTGCTGCGCTCTTAGGGTTTTTTATAGCCGCACTCTTATATAATTTAAACAACCCATCTAATCTTTCTTTTAAACAACCACATCAATCTTCTTGACTGAATACTTTTAACTAATGGCAATCAGTTGATCAATTTAATGCTGCTGCAATGAGATTTGGGGCTTCAACAGACCTAATTCTTTACTTTCAGAATATGCAAGTTGGTATCACATACTATGATTCATGATGAATAAGGTTAATGTAACCACAGATTTGGGGTTTTTGTGGCATGATATTTTGATATGATGAGGGGAGAGGTCATACGTTTCTATGAACTTAGATTTCTTTTTCTACAGTCTCGTTGAAGAACATATATGGGTGTTTTTATGCTTTTCAATCATGTAAATTTTTTCTTTGATTGTCTTCAGAAAATGAATTTCATTTACCTAAATATAATATTTTATTGATTGGTAAATAAGAGTATTTCCATGTCACTTGCCAAATCATACTCTCAATTAATATCAACCATTAGATCATTTTAAATCTAAGGAATAAAAATTTAAGTCAAATAAGATGTCCCTTGAACTGGATCTTATTAAATTATAGAAAAACATTTAATTTTGTAGAGTAAAATAAATGAGATGTTGGAGTTGAGCCATTTTTTTAATAGAGATTTTGTGGTTTCTTCTTCTATAATCTCTATTAATAAAACCAGAAGAGATTTGGTAATGGTTAAATTTTTAAAGTTCTGAAAAAAACCCAAGTTTTATTATTCTTCAGTTATATGTAAACAATGAAAGAAGGACACTATAGTAATCTTGCTGACAAAACGCAAAACAAATAAATCCGAGGAATAGAGGATTCCGCGATAAAAAGGAAAAGGAAAAGAAGGGGAAAAAAGAAGGGAAAAGAAGAAGAACGCAGTCTCTCAACTGCTAGCCCACGATCTCCATATAGATGGAAACTGCCACATCAACGTCGGGTACAAATGGAACAGACGAAGCAACGAAAAAGGAACAAAATGAAAGAGAAAGAAATGAAGACGAGCAGAGCAAAATCAAATTCAAAAGGAAGAGTAAATTGAAATCGTATCGGCAAGGTGGGAGCAATCTTTTTTACGCCGCTCAGCGATTTCGGTGGCGATTCTGGTAAGTAATTTATGGGTTCTTTTTACGTTCCATTGATTGGGGATTTGTCTTTGGGATCGGAATTTACCTTTGATTAAAGCTACTCATACGGGTGGAACAAAAGCATATCGATGCGGACATGTTTATTCACGCGTTAAGACCGGTATGCTTCTGCATTTCTTCGTTCTATTCATGTATTGTGTTTTGATTTTGATGTATTACACTTGCAGAGGAGCTGTCTGATTTTTGCACAGGTTATTTCATTCACATCGTTGATTGGTGTAGGATTAGATGCTCTAAAACGGTATACTTGGTCATGTAGAGGCTTCCTGTAAACTAATTCAAAGATTAGGACCATATTGTTTTCAGTGCCACTCTATTAACTTATCTACATTGAAAATGAATATTTCCCACTGTATGGATTGTTTTCCCTGATTTGTTTTGGTACCAGCTAAATTGTGTCTTCATCTATATATCAGCCTTTAAAGTGATAAATTCAAGTCCATATATGCAGGAGTGAACAAAGGATAGGACATATCCGCCACTTCGTTCACTGACCCTCATATACCATCGTATTTCTGAACCATATGAACTGTATCAATGGGAATTTTGTAAGCTAAGGAGAATCCGTTTTTTATGATATCAATCGGTAGTTGAGAAGTTAGTAAGAGGGAACTAACAATTGATGTCTACTATATAACTGGTGCGTTGGTAGTGGGTGATTAACTAACAATTTTTAGTTAAGAGATGAATGACTTCCTTTACTTATGTTGTTTTGTTGTCTTGATGTTGCTCATGTCTATAAGTGCTTTATCAATCAGATAAATAATTTTCAATACAAGCAAATATTGAAATATTGATATATATCACTAGCCTTAGATAACCAATGTGTGATGATCAACAGGTAGTCCCCAAAAGTTGCCCACTTTCGGCTGCAATTCTTAATTATTTCTAGAATGAATGTTTCTCTCTATAACTTTCTTTTGCGTTACTCGTCATGTGTACTACATGTCTCAATTGATACCGTATATTATGTTTTCAGCAGATAATGGGGATGTATTACAAGTCTCTTTTGATAAGTTTGGTTGGACAAGCAGAGAAAAATCAAACAATGATGGTAAATATTATTATCAATAAGGTGATCGATGGAAAGGTGAAGATTGGGGATATTAGTGTCAGCCACTTTTTTGAGGTAATGGAACTGCCAAGATCTCATACCACTTTGATATATAGGATCTTTTTTGTTCTATTGTGATTGTTGTTATTTTTGTACTTCTTCTTTTTTCCTTAAAGCTTGCTGATGAAAACTCTTTTATTATTCTGTTGAACTCTGATGTTAAATGGTGTTGAAGAAATTTGGTGGCCATGTAAATTATCTTTTGGATTGCAGGGCATTGATAGTTTCTAAAGGCTTCTGAGGGTAGGGTTCTTTGGGTTCTAGAAATTATAGTTGCTGGTTTGGGGTTCATGACATACTTCTGTACAATGGTTATATAATTACTCTTTTTAGACCCATCTCTTTCTGTGAATATGTTACCTGTACGACTATACCTGGTTGTGCATGTTATGATTCTTCTTTTGAACATATTTACTTCTGGTTAGTGTAGAAAACTATTTCATGGAGTAGAACTGAAAGCATATCAAGAAAGACTTTAATTCTCAGTTTCATCAGCAACTTAGCTCGACCATTTGAGTGTTCATAGACAATAGTGTAAGTCTTCAACAACTTTGAAGGTATAGATTACCATCTTCTTTGGTATTTTATTTTAGAATTAAATTCAGTTTACCCCCATGAAGTTTGGGAGTAACTTCATGTTAATCCCTCTACTTTCAATTTCATCAGTTTACCCCTCAAACTTTTGAATTTTCATCAAGCGTGACCAAATGTCCTATATTCTGTCCAAATCGGACGTTAACTGCTGATAATTTTAACCTTAACTGTGAGGCCAGTATCTAAAATTTAGGCAAATTGGACCTTATATGTCCAAATCGGACCTTGACTGCTGATAATTAACGGTCAATTCAAACAGAATATGAGAATTTGGGCACGGCAGACAGAAATTGAAGAGTTGAAGGGGTAAACTGATGTAAATAAAAGTGTAGGGACTAACATGAAGTCACCCCCAAATCACATGGGGGTAAACTGAATTTAATTCTTTATTTTATTAAGAACAACAAAAAGGAATTTTGAGTTCATCTTTTTCAGGCATGCTTTGGTAGTTTATTATAGCCTTTACTTTCATGTCATGCTTATATATGATAGTTTTATGTGGTTTGAAACTGCACTGGCTGATTATGTCGAGCTTTTTGATTCATATCTTAAAATTACATGCACGTATTTATACCACATGAACTTCAAGTCAAGGCCATCAGTTTTGTATGCGGTTTCCCTATCTTTTTATGCTTCGAAATTTTTTGACAATTTCAAATTTGAAAAAATAAACACAGGCAGGTACTGAAAATGGTTTATTTTCAGACTCTGTATCGACCCTCTTATTTTCATCTGTACACCCAAATGACAAGAATTCAGAAATTTTTTTAATTGACTTTACAGGTTTAATCAGTACTCTCTTTGAAAGTTTGCTGGTGATGGAAGATACTGAAAAGGGTTTATTGGATGAAATAGCAGACCTGGACAGTGTGGCACTAATTATCAATTTAAGTTGATGTAATATGCAAGATCTAAATGCAACTGAAGTGTTACAGAAGCCAAAGGATGATCACTCTTCAAGTCTTGCAATTTCAGTTTCAACAATGCCTTCTCATATTTGTTTAAGATTTTGTAAATATTCATAGTCTGGAAGATTACTATGTAATTTGTTTGGAAGAAAGATATGCATCCAAATACCCTTTATTATGTTGGGATGAAAAACATGTGAATCAGTAAAATTAAAGAGAGACGTGTGACCAAATAGGCTTTCTTTGTGCTCACGTAAACATTGAAGATAAGATTCAATAAAATGATCTTCATATCAAAAAATACTTTGCCTACAAATGTCAATTAAAAAATGATTATACACACGCGTGAGCGCGGTCTTTCCGCACGCGCGTATGTGCGTGCTGGAAGGCTAGTAGAGAAATTATGCAAGAGTTGTTGGAGATGTTATAGCTAGCGAGATAAAGTTCTCTATAATTTATGTTAATTCAAAATATTTCTTTTAAGTCGTTTTATGTAATATTAAGACACATTTAAATTAATTTTTCTTTATTTAATCAATAATGTAAATCAAACTTAAGTTGAAATAGAAAGTATTCGTGTAGATGTACTTCTAATTAAGTGGATAGCAAAAATAACTTTTAGAGTAAATGCTTGTGACACCCTGTAGTTTACACCTAAAATCAGTTTTGTCCCTCACTTTTTTTTTAAACTGGTATACCCCTATACTTTGAATTCTCGACTGATTTGCCCTTTTCCTAGCTGGTTATGACTGTGACATGCTCATTAACAATGCTTGTGAGAGCTTCAATGGTTGGGTTTTGAGAGCAAGGTCTAAGCCCCCTATTACTATGCTAGAAGAGATAAGAGTGAATGGTTATTTAGACTGTTAATGATATACCAGTTTAAAAAAAAAGTGAGGGACAAAACTGATTTTAGGTGTAAACTACAGGGTGTCACAAGTATTTACTCCATAACTTTTTAACTATTTTAGCTAAAATTTGACTACAAATAAAAAGGCTAACATTACTAAAGATGTTCTGATAATAAATCTTTCTATACATAATGACTTGTTGAAGTATTTGAAGACAACATCCAAAGATGCATGGTACAAGCTTCTTAAGTTATTTATCCTTCTCTTGACTTACAAAAAATATATAGATTGACATATTAGTACAACACATCCATTAATTAGTGATAAATCATAAAAAAAACAGATACATTACAAAACACAATATTTTCCCTCCTTCTCCTTCGGCCTAGCGTCGTCGCTAGGTTTTTTAGGACCGCCTATCCGATCTGAAACCCTCTGAATTTTTCTCAATCTTTTCTTCCTCTCTCCCCCTCGCATTGGAATTGGCTTCTGATTCGGCAAATTTGAACTTTCTCCAATCACAAATTCAAGCTCTATGGAGGCTTCTTCTCTTGGTTGTTGGATTCTTCTTTTGTTCTTGGCAGGTCTGAGTTTGGCTCTGGATTCGGGTCCGACCTTGATGGCTAAACCTTGGGGGTTCTTGCCTCGTGGTGGTGGTTTGGCTCTAGTCTGGACTCATGGACAGCGTTATGGGATGCTAGGCAGCGTTTCTGGGGTTGCAGCGATCGATCTAGGTGGGGTTGACCCCTTTGGAGGCAAGCGGTGGAACAATGGAGGACGGGCTAGGTGCCCAAAGATCTCGGTTGATTGGTGGTGGAGGATCTCTGAGTGCGATGGCGAGGCAGGTGGTCTCGATGTAGGAGGCGAGGTTCCGTGGCTTGGTGGTATGCTGGTCTGGAGTGGCGGCTTTGACCGTGGTGGTCTTCCCGGCAGCAAGACTGAAGCGGCGGTTCGCTGCTTCTAGAAGTTGAATGGTCATTTGGATGCCCTTAGCAATTGGGTGGGCTGGCCCTTTTATTGGGCTTGGGCTTCACCCATTGTTAGGGTGTTAATGTTTGTTTTTAATCTTTATAACCTGGTATCTTTTATTTTATTTTTAGGTCTTATTTTGCTTTAATGAGGGGTGTTCATATGTTTGAAATTGTTCTTGTTTCTGTTGTCGAAGAAAGACGCCAGTGGGGTTTGATTCATCTATGTTTTTGATACTCACAGATGTGAATTGAACTACATTGGAAGTGTTTCATTGGTAGAAAACGTTGAATCATTTAGGAAGTAGTTTTTTTTGTCAGCCCACAGAATTAAATTATTATGTATGGTTACACTGATCAATGTCATGTTTTAAAAAATAAAAAAAAATTAATTGGTCATAAATTTGAAATTAATGAAAATAAGCATATACAAGTAGTTAAGAAAAATAGATTAAATACTTGGCACTACATATATATACTTTGCACCGTTGAAAAACCTATTAAAGAAAGAAAGTATGGAAGCCACGAGACCAAATACAATACAGCAGCATACATATTCATACTTAACGCTTCTTGATCAATGATATAACTAGGTTAATGAACTGACACTTCTCCCTTTCCATATGATCAAGAACATTTTCTTCGAACTTACGGAACAATTCGTCCACTGCTTCTTCTCCAAATTGGCTAGCCAGAATAGGCTCTCCCACTGCCCTTATGTCAGTGGAGAGTATTGCAGCCCTTGCTTTCTTGTCAAGGTCACTATGAGCTTGTTTTATGTAAGAATCCCAGTCATTTTTGAAAGCTTCAAGGTTTTGCAAAGTAAAAGACCCTTCAGCCTCGATCACCTCTTTTACCTCATCTGTTGTGGGTGCATAGTATGGCAAATTGAATCTGTCCAACTTTTTCTCCTCAATCAAACCCTGAAATTTATATTTTTTAAATGATCAGTAACCGTAACATGTATATATCATAGCCTAATAAACAAATTAAGAGGGGTTCGAATCTATACACATGCATACATCTAAAACCATGTCATGGAGTTTCAATCCGACGAATTCCCAAATGGAGAGGGGATCATTGCTCTTTATGCTGCCCATGGTTGTGAGGACCATACTACCTCCCGGGACTAGCTCGTGTGCCCTAGATCGCAGAAAGACTGTGAAGTCCCTTTTGAATTGCTCAAAGTATTCATTAAACACAGCAGGTGAGCTTGTCTTGGATATGTATATGTTCCCTTTGTTCAGTCCCTCTCCTCCTTCGGTTACCAGACCTTTTGGAACCTGCTCATAGAGATCATATTGATTTTCTATTAGTCAATCATTGACGCATATATTAGCATAATAGATAAGACTGAACTAGAATTTTGCTTAAAACGAAAAAAAAAAAGACTAACGTACAAGAAAAAGACCACAAGTAGCAAAGCACAATCAAGAGTATTGACCTCAGAGATCCACATGAGAGCATAAGAAGAATGAACAAAGTGAAGAGAGTTGTCAGGAAAGAGCCTGCCATAAAAGGAACCAGGCATTGCTGCAATGAAACAAGAACCCGACTTGTTCCCATTTTCTTCATGGAGCTTCTTATAGAAGCCAGGCAGTGACCTGAACACCGTGTTGAAATCATTCCAGGGAAGATCATTCAAGAATGCTTGGAGCGATGGCGGGGGGAGGTTGAGCTTTTGAAACGTGTTTCGGCTATTTTCAATGATGTCTGATACCACCAGAAGGGTATTGGGTCCGGAAGAGCACCCCAAGTCTGCTATTTTCAGACACTCTGGGAAGAGAGTGTTGCAGAGGTCCTCTATGCTTGCGTCCACTATGGGCTTCACCGTCGAAATCACAGCTCTCTAAGAAAACAAATTGAACCAGCTCAGTCGACCATGCATGTCAATCTAATTTTTCTTAAGAATTTAATTAAGAGAGAGAGAGAGAGAGAGAGAGAGAGAGAGAAGAAGAG
>NC_020493.1:3990099-4034485 GCF_000184155.1 Fragaria vesca subsp. vesca | reverse complement strand
ATCAACCACTGAAATGGTACATCTTGTCCATTATATGATTGTATGCGACCAGCAAGGAATCTGGATGGGAGTCATGGGACATCACTACTATCCAGTCTGAACCCGATGATTGAGGATGAACGTGCTTCACACTTCAAAAAAGCTCTTGCATGGAAAAAACAGAACAAAACATATAGATCCCAGTGTAGATCTTTGTGAGATTGCCCAAGAATGTGAAAAACTAGGACAGAATTTGTCAATACATACCTTATGTTCCACTGTATCAATAATGACGAGCGAAGTGTTCTAGCTAGAAAAAATGATCATAGCTATGCCACATAAGCTGCCACCTAAGGTGGGTTTTAGATGGTTCTCTAAAAGTTGGTTCACCTAGCATTACTTTTCTAAAAGTAATTACCGAAAGTTCATTCGAGTTTTTATTTATTTTTATTTATGAAAAAAAGAAACATATTAAATAGTGAGGCCTCTATAAGCATTCACAATTTACATTGTTGAATATGATGGCATTAGAGCCCTACTATAGTTTTGCATGTTCGGGCGGGTCAGCTCCGTCCTACTTCCCTGTCTTTTTTCCTGGGCTCAAACGTATAGTAGCCATGCACTTGCATCTCAATAATGTCGATATGCTTGATTGATTAAGCACATACCATATATGTTTCTTTATTTGTGCATGATCATTTTTTCTGGTAGCGCCCATTTACCGAAAATGATCGCCGCCAGATTTTCTCTGAACCTACGTGCTACCTTCTGCATAAATATCCCTGGTGATCGATAAGGACGTGTAGCTCCTATGATATTTTTCTTCTAATATTTATATATGGCTATTTTAACACAGATGTGACGTAACATATATGGTTTTTGTGGCTTACTCGCTGACTTATCACTTATGCCCTACTATCTGAACAGTCGGGTCAATTCTAGAGTAGATGCATCTCAGCAAAGTTATAATCATGTGGCAAACCTTAGCTTCCTCATTCTTTTCGTGTTTGTTCACATATCAGATACTTCATACTCCTTGTATGTATACCTGGTTCTCCACTGATCCAAATTGGAATGAAATGCAGTCCATGCATTCAGATTTCAGATTTCAAATCTGAATGAATGGACTGCATTTCATTCCAATTTGGATCAGTGGATGACCGAGTATGCAATCCAAGAATGAAAGAATCAAATTCGTGATTCCATCCAAACGTAGTACCTTTGAAATTGACAGCAAACAAACATGTGATTCTCATGTTCTTTTTCTTTTATTTTCTCAAGTTTAATTTCAAACAAAAGCCTTTTCTCTTAGGTCAAGTCGTTGAAACAATATCTTGCATGATGAGATTATTGGGGTCACTGAAACTGAGAATTGCATGTGGAGTACTCTGTAAACACATTGTACTACAATCATGAAAATCAAAACTCACTTTGAAAGTTCCATCTAGCACATTGCATTACCTATGGTCTAACTGATTATACCTCTTCATTTGTGTCATCTTAACAAAAGTGTCATCTTAAACTTCACTATATATCAAAATCGTTGATTTTCTGAATCACTCATGGACAAGTTTTAAGGAACTTCAATTATGGAAAAGTGTTAAGCAACAGTTAATTTCTTGAATACAATTTCATAATTAGATCATTTGATTTGATTATTGCATAATGAATGAGTGATAGTAAAATTTAATTATTCCGGGCATGCATGACAATACAGTACCATAGAAAAGAAAAACGTTCATTCAAATGATCTGGTAGAGACGAGTATGGACGCGCTCAACCGGTCATTCTCCTATATATAATGCCAACATTTTTCCAGAACATACAACTTAAGTTCTTAATTCGCAAACAAAGATCAAGAAGAGCGAAAGAAATATCATCTCCCACAGCTTCTTTGGTGCTGATCATAGATCAGATGGCATAGTCTTCTCGGTCCTTTAAAGTATTCAATCAAATTGCTCCAAAAATTATCTCACATGTTGGCCACTCTAAGAAGCAGCTGCCTGCTACTTTTCAAAGATGGGGCGTTGCCGAAGATAGCTTGCTTTCCAGTTCTAGTACTATAAAGCTGATGAACGTTGAAACCAAGCATACTAGAACTATGGTAAAATTCTTGGGGCTTTCTCCTACGTACATTTCTTCAATGAGGCTAGCTAGCTACTAAACAATAGTTAATTGACTGTGCCTTACTTGCAGGATGACATTTTTGTCCAACATTCTCGGAAGCTGGAACTACTCAGGAATGTCTTGAGGAATGCAGCAGAGGTAGATGCCCTTGAAGGTTTGAATATGATCGATGCTGTTCAAAGGCTAGGCATCGATTACCACTTTCAACGAGAAATCGACGCAATTCTGCACAAGCAGATGAGTATTGTATCTGCCTCTGATGATCTTCATGAGGTTGCACTTCGCTTTCGACTACTGAGACAACATGGTTACTCCGTGCCTGAAGGTAAGTTTAATCATACATACTATTTTTCGTTCACTAAGCGATATGAAACTATTTCATTCATAAACAGTTGTAAAACTTGTGTAGTAATACATATTTCTACGTGTTTGTTACAGATGTGTTTAACAACTTCAAGGAAAGCAAAGGAACGTTCAAGCAAGTTCTGGGTGAAGACATCAAGGGATTGATGAGCTTATACGAAGCTTCGCAGCTAGGTACAGAAGGAGAAGATACACTTGTTGAAGCTGAAAAGTTTAGTGGCCATCTGCTAAAGACTTCTCTGTCACATCTTGATCATCATCAAGCCAGAATTGTTGGAAATACATTGAGGAATCCTCATCACAGAAGCTTGGCCTCATTCATGGCCAGGAACTTTTTCGTTACTTCTCAAGCCACCAGGCCCAATTCATGGTTAACTTTGCTAAAAGAAGTAGCAAAAATAGATTTCAATATGGTTCGGTCTCGGCACCAGAATGAAATAGTTCAAATTTCCAAGTAAGTTTGACAATGACTCATCAGGACATTGATACCTAAATTCACACAGGAGATACAAAGTGTAATTATGTGTGTATTTTTGACATTTTAGATGGTGGAAGGACCTTGGATTGGCTAAGGAACTGAAATTTGCTAGAGATCAACCACTGAAATGGTACATATGGTCCATGGCAGTCCTAACAGATCCAAAGTTATCAGAGGAGAGGGTTGAGCTCACAAAACCCATCTCTTTTGTCTATTTGATAGATGACATTTTCGATGTTTATGGAACCCTTGATGACCTCTATCTCTTCACAGAAGCTGTAAATAGGTATATATGAATTATATGCGTCAGTGATGGAATATAATCAGACTTGTTACTAATTTATGATTGATCAACAAACTATTGCATACATACAGATGGGAAATTACTGCTATAGACCACCTACCAGACTATATGAAGATATGCTTCAAGGCTCTGTATGATATGACTAATGAATTCAGCTGCAAGGTCTATCAGAAGCATGGATGGAACCCCTTACAATCTTTGAAAATTTCGGTACATAACTATATATACAAACTGTGACTAATCTACCACATTTAACATGATTATCGTTAAAATCGTGAGCTTGCACTACAAGGTTTACATTGAGACCATTCATTCTGTAACTTCTGTTGCAGTGGGCGAGTCTTTGCAACGCATTTTTGGTGGAAGCAAAATGGTTCGCATCTGGGAAGCTGCCGAAGTCAGAAGAGTACTTGAAGAATGGCATCGTTTCTTCTGGGGTAAATGTGGTTCTAGTCCACATGTTTTTTCTCTTGGGTCAGAACATAACCAGAAAGAGCGTGGAGTTGTTGAATGAAACTCCAGCCATTATATCGTCCTCAGCAGCAATTCTTCGACTCTGGGATGATTTAGGCAGTGCAAAGGATGAGAACCAGGATGGGAACGATGGGTCGTATGTAAGGTGCTACTTAGAGGAACATGAAGGCTGTTCCATTGAGGAGGCACGAGAAAAGACGATTAATATGATTTCAGATGAATGGAAGAAACTGAACAGAGACCTGCTCTCTCCAAATCCATTTCCAGCAACATTCACATTGGCTTCTCTTAATCTCGCAAGAATGATCCCCCTGATGTATAGCTACGATGGCAACCAATGCCTTCCATCTCTTAAAGAGTATGTGAAACTGATGTTGTATGAGACTGTATCAATGTAATTACTAATAAGACTACTGGAAGTGGAGTTGAACTTCAAAGGTGGTCAAGAGAAACAAGAAGCCTAAGCTGCATTACAAATTTATATTTGAGAAATAGTAAACTGAATAAAAATAAACATTGTCTAGCCATTATAGAAATTGGTATGTTACTAAGAATTCTTATCTGAAATAACAAAAATGAAAACTGAAAATTGATCACACTCTCACTTCAAAAGAGTTCCACGCTTACCCTACATGTTTGTGCTTCAAAACCAAATTAGAATTCAACATACAAAAGAGAGCAGCAAAAAGAAAAGAAAGGCCCTACTCGTCTGAAGGCAACTTCAAGTTAAAACGTTTGTAGGAATTAGTGTTCCCAAGTTTGACAAGTTCCTTTGCCTGCTCAATCATAGAGGCCTTAACCAGACCATCCACCACAGGCTGCAACATTGCCGCACTAGCAAGACGGCGCCTTTGGAAAATATCCTTGCAGAGCTCAAAACCATACTCCACATCCCCCTTCTCACAAGAAAAGGGAACAAGCATCTCGAAAGTCCATTTATCCGGAGCACAACCACTCTTCACTAGTTCACCATACCACCGCTTAGCTTCCTCCAAGTTCCCCTCACCCACAAATCCCTTAATCAAGGCATTGAAGCTAAACACATCAGGTTCCACTCCACTACTCCTCAACTCCTTAACCAATTCAGCCCCTTCTTTACTCCTCTTCTCCAAAGCCAATCCCATCAACTTGGCATTATAGCTCCTAATATCCGGAACAACATTCTTCTCCACCATTACACCCCATATCTTCTTAGCATCTGAAAACCGCTGATTCCCATACAAGCAATCCAAAATCGTGTTAAACGTGATCACATCCGGCTTCATACCCTTCTTCTCCATCTTTTCAAGCACCAAAACCGCGGAATCAAATGAACCCATCTTACAAAACGCCTTGATCAAAATATTGTAAGACACCAAATCCGGCTCAACAGACAACTTCTCCGGCACCTCCTTAAATATCTTCTCAGCCATATCAAACCTCTTGGAGTTCACGCACGCGCCCATAAGCGCGTTGAAGGACAGCACGGTGCGCACGCAGTTTCTGTCAGGCATTTCGTCGAACACCTTCTGGGCATTATCGAACATCCCGGCCTTTCCATAAAGGGAAAGGATTCTAACGGCGAAACCCTCGTCGGCGAAATCCGGGTACTTCTTCTGGTGCTCCAGCATTTCTTCGATGGCATTGAAGCGCTTGGCGGTGGCGAGGCGGCGGACAGTTTCTTCGTAAATGGGGCTTTTGGTTCGGAAGCGGTAGATCTCTGAGGACTCTTTGAACTTGTGGACGAGGCGTTTGAGGTTGCGTTCTCTGTAGAGGTCTTCGGAGATGGCTCTGATGCTCTTGGGTTTGGGCTGGGTGGCGGTGGAAAATGCGCGGCGGATGAGGCGGCAAAACGACATCGTTTTGGGAGGAGTGGGCGCTGTGGGGTTTTGGGTTTAAGGTGAGATTGTGCGAGTGTGCGAGCGAGACACTGAGCAGGGCGACCTGGGAGTAGAAGTTTTGCGGTAAATATTTTGGACTGGGTTTGGGCCGAAAGACACTATTGTGTTTGGGCTTTAAGATCTTTAGTAATTCATATATACGATAAGCCAAATCGATAATGAAATATGTTTAACCTTTTGTTCGTCCTGATCTTTGATCAATGAATGTAACTAACTATTTTTTTTCTTCAAAAAATAAAAATAAGTCGATAATGAAGTACGATGCGAGACTAAAATATGATACAGAGAAGCACTTGGGACACTAGTATCGTTTGCTCGGTTGTTTTAATGTAAGAGAATTATCATAATTAATACATGAAAAACACCATAATATATGGGATTTAGATGTGATGCAGATGTGTATAACATGTAAATCAATTGCGAACCATCCGATTCTGACCTTCGCTTATCATGTAAATCAATTTTGTTTGATATTATAAATCCACACACACACACTCACAAACCCAGATGCATAACATCCAAATATGTAGGGCAGTATTTTTATGATCTATATGAAGTTATGAACTATATGAACACTAGAGGGATATGTACATGTTTCTGTCAGATGTTCAAACTTGGAATCAAATAACAGGAAGACCATGACATATTTTTTTCAGTCAACAAAGACCAAAGACCATGACATGTAAAACCTGCACAATGCCTGATACTTTCCTAATTGAGAATCTTTCACTCTAAAAACTGCTTATTTTTTGTAATTTCGCTTAATCAAACCACACACAACGAAAATGAATTGTATCAGTTTTTCTCTTTCTCTTTCTAGTTAGTTAGTCTATAAAATATGAATTGAAGTGCCTGCGAGTTTTCACAATCGCAGCATCCCTCTTCACACACAAAATGGCATGATAGCCTTGTGAGCACGACATATATGAATTAGGGCCCCAAATCCCACTTTTGAAAATACTTGTTGACCATTATCTGAAAGATATGGAATTTGTAGGCTCTCCCTTGGATGAACTATACCTAAGTCCTGATCAACTAGAAGACAACAGCCGAGGAGGAAGGATGGGTCGAAGGAGATACAACGATGTAGTAGATGGACCTCCCATTTACAAATCCAAGAATCTGAATGCCGAAAGGAAGAGAAGGGCGAAGCTCAGTGACAGACTCCTCAAGCTACGCTCATTAGTCCCCATTATCACAAATGCAAGTACTCAAAACTTCAATACTAGCACTTGAAAAAGAAAAAAAAGATTCTAACGTTTCATTTCTTGCTTGTTTCAGATGAATAAAGCGACGATCGTTGATGACGCGATTACTTATATCTATGAGCTGCAGAAGGAGGTGAACATGCTTCAGGAACAGCTCTTTGAGATGGAAGCATTGTCTTCACTAGAGGTGCCGGAGCCAAAGCCGAGGAAAAAAGAAACTGATGCAGCAGAAGAGATGAAGAAATCTGGGATTCAGGTAAAACTGTAACAGTGTTCTGCATATATCATCTCATTGGAACATGGAAACTCTTCCACCTAGTTAATGTTATTGGTGATTTGATTTGCAGGCAGACGTTAGTGTGACTCAGATTGATGGGGACAAACTTTGGATAAAGGCGGTTTTCGCGAAGAAAAGAGGTGGATTTACCAAACTGATAGAGGCCATGACTGAGTTTGGGTTTGAACTCAATGATACCAGTGTCACTACCTCAAATGGAGCAATGCTTGTTTCTTCCTGGGTCACTGTAAGTACTGGAAAAACCTCCCAAACTAAGTACTCTTCAGTTGTGATTATTATTCATCTAAATGCAGGCTGAAAGGTTGCTTTGCACAATTGCACAGTTCATAATAGACATAGATGAATATAGCTTAATAGAACACATCGACTGTACTTGATGGATAATGTGAAGTTAACATCGATCTTATTACTTTCAGGGATTCCATTGCGATACGCTTCCAGTGCAGCAAACCAGGGAACTGATGCTGGACATCATTAATGGCATATAGCTAGACTGCTAGAGCTAATGGAAGTAATGAAGTACCATACAGTAGTACTCTATATTCATTTTCTTTTGAAGTTAATAGTCGAGCCTTTAGTACTTGGTATTTGTGTTTGGTTGGCAATTTGGCATATGCCAACCCTTGAAACTTGAAAGACACTTTTATGTAGCAATCTTGAATTTATATATTGATAAGGAAATGGCAGACTGTTTAATTCAGATGTTATAACTTGGTTAACAGTTTGAGACATATAAAACTTGATTACTTTGACTTCCGCCATATCGAAGTACAATTGAACAATAAAGAGTTGTTATTAAAACAAGGATGAAATATTGCTCAAACCTGCATGTTGAGGAGAAGGCAGAAGCTCGATGACAGGTTCCTCATACAAGGATCATCAGTACCGGCTATTACTGATGCAAGTACTCAAAGCCCTTGATTAGCACATATGTTAAACTGCGTATTAAGTATCCAGGAGCTGCAGATGAATGTGAACATCTTCCAGGACAAGGTTTTTGGGATGGAAGCAGCATCATTTGCTAGAGCGCTAGACAGAGCACATAGAAATAATGAAGGTTCATACTTCATACACACAAGACACACATTCATTTTGAATCAATCAAAGTAACAGATATCAGATTTAAGTTGCTTATAGTGTTAGTGGCATATAACGATCCTGGCGACAGTATTATGCAGCACTCAATTAGATGAATATATTACTAAAAAAGAAATGAGAAACTGTTTTGGATGGTTTAACTGGAAAGCAATCTAAATTACTGGTGATAAAGGTATGTGAAAACTCAGTGTATGCCAACAATAAGCCTCCCCTTGCTTCTTCTCAGCCTCCTTTCTTCTCTTCTTCTTGTTCCTCTTGTGAAACCCAGACACAAAGTCACTTCACAAACCAAATCGGACATCCGTAAATAAATTGAATCGTCAGGGTAATAGTGACATTTCATTTAAAGAATTTTTTTTTTACAGAAGATGACTGACTGAGAATCCTGCTATCAGGAAAAACTGAGAATACTGCTATCAGTGTAACCACAGAAAGAGCTCCTCTTGAATCAGACCCTCCAAGGCCGTTAAACACACCTCGAGGCGGCCCATCGGGTCGAGATAAATTTCAATTCTTCTTCTGTTGATGTTGATTGAACCCCAAACGTGTTGGTTTCAGATAAATTTCAAAGCACAAGCCAAGTTGGGACCAAAAAAACTAGACATAAAATCACAAGCAATACTCACAACCAGCATAAGGGAATGAACTCCAAGACTATTTCATTTGATTCCAAGTATCATACTCAGTATTCCTTTCATACAACCCAACAGCTTCTATGAACATTGAACATCAACCCTTATTTTTCCATCACTACAAGGAAAACACACCACAAAATTAAGAAGTTCAAAACTATCTGTCACTGAAAAGATCAGAAATCCAGTCTCTTCTCCCATCCTCCTTTCCAAGTCGGTAGACTCGAACCCAAATACTAACAGGAAATCCAAGTTCCAAAGTTCCAAGTTTCATGCTTGCACTGAAGACCTTAAGTATATGAAGCAAAAACCACACATAATAGATGAGAGCTAGTATCGCAAGCAACTACCACAACCAACATAAAGAACAGAATTCCAAAGTTCTATCATTTGATTCCAAATCTTCTTACTTTTTACAACCCTATAAGCTTCTATAAACATTAAGTTTCTATTTAATGCAAAAACAACCACACAAAAACAAAATAGACTGAAGTTCTCTCATCTTTGCGCCACAAATACATTGCTCATCACCACATCCTCCTTCACTGAAGCCCCTGCATCAATTTCAATTCTATCACACTCTAATCCAAATCAAGAACACCAATCTTTCCAAATTGGGGAACAAAGAAAGTTAATTAATTTGGATTTACCTTGAGGGTTACAAAGAGGAGGGACTTCAAAGAGAGAAAGAGAAAGCTGCTTATGGGCAACACCAATATCAAACAGAATCAAACCAGAAGATGGATCAATAACAGAGATCCCTTTGACTGGTAACCACAGAAACAGCTCCTCTTGGATCAGACCCTCCAAGCCATTAAGCACACCAAAGCTGAGATTGGCTCTGACTGTGTTGTCGAAGTAGACACGGTTCTCGAACTTGGCCATGCAAGAAGAGTCCAGATGGACCTCGAGGCGGCCCGTCGGGTCAAGATTGTAGGACTTGACGGTGTTGGGGAAGAGGCCGCCGGGGAGGCCTTGGCTTTGGAGAAGGTTGTGGAGAGATGAGGTGGCTGTTGAAGGAAGAACAAGGAGGAGGAGGAGAGAGAGTGCGAGCAAAGATGTGGGTGTCAGAGACATTGTGAAGGAACTCAGAAGGGACAGAGATGAGTGTCTGCGATTCTCACTTCTCTATGTTTAAGGTTTTTATTTCGGAAACTACGATGGGAAGGTAATTTATTTTTTTATTCTTTTTTGTTACGATGAGAAGGTAAATGAATTGATTGATAATATAGAAGGTCCAAAATTCACTCATTTATTACGAGAAAATATATGCTTGATTGACTCAAGAAGGTGAAGAATTTGGATCATTATCGGGTCTAGTTACATCATAAATTTTATTCTCTAGTCGATCATGATTAATTGAAAGTGAAGTTACTTGACATTACTATTGCAAATATTTGTAACTAGTTTCTTTGTTTAATCGCATTATCTAGCACTATTTTTGTATTTGGTTATAGTGTTACGAAAATGAGAGATTTATATGTCGAGAATTATAACAAATAAATTAAAATTTTCTTCCACCTTTGAATTTTCTCAAGTAACATTTCCATTAGAGATAATAGATCACTTCATTTTTTTTCTTTATTTTTTTTGACGCAAAGGCGATCACTTCATATTATGAAATATAAGTGAGCTTGTATTATAGTTCTCTGCAACACCTACACTGCTTGCAAAATGATAGTTTCCAATTTCCTACATAATTTTAATCAATTACTTTATAAGCAAGATGATGTTGATGAATTGTTAAGAGTGGTTTGGGGAAGCATTACAATCAAGTCACAACCATGCCCTAAGCATTGTCATTATCAGATCTAGGAAAATGCAATCCATCAACAATCCATTAGAAGCACTAAGAAAAAGATGTTTCTCAGAAAAAAAATATATATGTGACCAACACAATTATTCAAGTTACATCAAGATTAATGACCGGAAATGCTCCACTTATTCAGAGTAGAAAAGATGTGTCCAAATAAGTTGTGGTTTTGTACAATCATCTTCGGTAGTCTTCATACTCATAGTAAGTAGTTCTTTCTCCCATATAAGGATTGGAGCTCCCAAATAGATAATCTGCAGTTCCTTTCCATGGATCTTCACACGAAAATCGCTGGTCATTGCTTGACTCACAGTTTGATCTCTTCAAATCGCGAGCCAGGCAAGGCCAGTACCCAAATAGACTCTCACAAATGTCCATGGCTTCCAATCCATACCCACTAGGCACTTGATCATATAACCCTCTCCCACTTTCAAACCTAGAATCGTATACCTCACCTTGATTAGTCTTTCCTTGACTTTCAGTGTCATCCCCATTTTCTATTGCAAGTACCAGACTACCATTTTCTTTTGCCTGCTCCTCACTCTTCTCTTGCTGCTCATCTTCCTTACCCAACTGTACTGGCAGGCTCATTTCTGTGATGGGCTTTGCTGCTTGCTCGTCAGCAATTGCTCCATTACCACCAACACTAACAGGAACAATGGCGCCACTGAGATTAGAGGGTTTTGGATCAGGAGGAGACGACGATCCGCCGCGAGGATAACAAGTTTCATTTGAAGGTGGAAGGGGCTTGCCATACTGTGCATCAATGCTGTATCCACCGCCATAAGGTGTGGGATCATACTCGTCATAATCATCAATTTCAGGGTCATTAAACTCAGGGGATGAAACAGAGTAAGATATTAGAAACTGAGTCACACCAGTGTCATAACTCTGTTCATAGTGTTTTGGGGGGTCATATTGAATCGAAATGGGGTTGCTGTATGCAGAGGCAGAGTGGTAATTGGCATGATAATACGGAGTTGGGTTTGGATATTGATATTCAAGCAAGTTCTGAAAGCTGGGATCTTCATAGCTAGAATAAGAAATTGAAGCAGAATCATCAGGATTATGAGCATAAGAGGTTAGGTAATACTCACCCTGATACCCATGACCAGTATCATAGTAGCTGGAGCTGTAGTAGGCCATTTCTGGGATCAACTACATCAATTGCTTGTGGTTCCCATCCTTGCCTCCCACCCAAAGCTTATCTATTTGAACCATGAACTGTGAATTTACCCATGAAAGCTGAGAAATTTGGCTAGAAAGATTGGGTCTTTGGATTTAATTTTCGAGTCGTGCCACCATGTGGAGGCTGCACTAAAGTCAGTTGTTGATGGTGGCCTGTCTATGTCATTCATGGTCCCATTGAGAAAAATTGGGTCCAGTTGATCCAATTTTACTTCTGTTTGGGACATGGATGATGCTGTGGTTGCTAGAACAGTGCAAATGCAATTCACAGTGGAAGGAGAAGAATATACTACTTGTGATCAAAATCTTATAACAGCCAAGAAGAAAGTTTTGGCTTTCCAAGCTGGATAATGGTTCCAAAACATGAAACTTCCTCGGTTCCTTTACACTTCTTGGTTTCCATGACATCATTTGTCATAGTGATTAGCTCTTGTTCCTCTGGTATTTTTCTTGTTTCTTCATCTTGGGGCATATATTTTTTTGGTGAATGAGGGTCATTCCTATTGATGATTTGCTTACAATACTCTTCTGAGAATGTTTCACCCAAAGAAAATAGTAGAACAAACTTTACTGACGAAATACAGGAGCAATTAGAATTCCATATAGAGATATGTGAATGTTTTGCATCTGGATAGAAGGCAAATTGGATCCTTTCCTAGCCTTGGAAGGAGTTTAAAGTAATGGTGGTGGGTGAAAAAACTTTGAATGTGAAAACTGGATTGCATCTGCCCTATGATTATGATTCAAAACTCCTATATTCACTTCAATGCATCTGCCATATGTTTGTGATGTTGTATAAGGATTTCAAGTCTGATTATTGAAATATTGTATATTGAAATGATTAAATCCATCTGCAAAAAGTCAAAACCCTTGCAAAGTTGCAATTGCAAATCCCTTACTAAAAGGCCCAGTGATATAGAATGGCCCAGACAACGAACTTGAATAGTGGATATGACAGAAATTAATGGAGCCCAACTGGATTTGGGTTGAGCCCAATCGTGTTCAAAGTTCAAACCAAGGTCTTCACCAATAAAACGCGTGAAATAAAGTCCTACATCAACCATGGCAGCTGCGTTTTACAACATCTAAGCTAAGGTACTTAATTTTCTGAGTAACTACAAAGATTAGGTACCGAATTGCATCACTAAAATTGTCTGCTATAGTTGAGTTAATTATGAAAATCAAGAAAAGTCCTAACTAAGATACGTCAATGATAATTCAGTATCTTGAAAAAATATGAGGCTAAAGGGTTGTGTATGATCTTCGTGTTTATTTTATGGTTTTTGCTTGACCAAATCTTATTTATATTAGTTGTTGAAAAGAAACTTGCATAATGGAAGATATTATTAACCGACTAGACTATTGTTCCATCTTTTTTTCTTGCATGTTTTTGGGGTTGTCTTGATAGGATATGCATATTTGCCTCTCAATGCTCATCAACACATTTCCATGCCCATCTTCTCCTTTTTTGTTTATTTCATTCAAGTTACTGGAGTTTAACACAAGAACAAGGTGGTTCAAGTTTGAAATATGAGTTCCGATTCAGTTTAGGTTAGTAGGTACTTAACGATCACTAATTTGAATGAAAAATTTCATAAATGATTTACTCATATATACCAAGAGGTTACATGGTGGAGATGTTGATATGTGATTAAAAAGTTTGTCAAATTCCTCATCCCGACCCTCATATAAGTCACAATATAGTATATATTTTCTTCATTTCACATACATAATTCTCTAATTTTGATTGGAAATGAAGCATATACGTACCCCAACTAGCTTAAGGGAAAAAATGAAAGAAAGCAACGATCTTGCATGCATATATGTACTCGTTAATCTCAAAATTAAAGTCAATTATTAATATCATAGTTAGCTAATTCTGTTGTTTGATTCTTTTGCTTCCAATGTTGTCATGATTAAGAAAATTTGTATAGGTCGACTTAATTTTGGAACTTAATTCTTGGACGAAAGCAACATTGACCCTTATACAATACGACAAGCTAGCTAGGCCGGGGTGTCTCTACACAGATTTTGACTTGGTTAAATTGTTAACAAAAATGATGATACTGTCTAGCTCGATCGTCTTTTTCCCATTCTTGATTGATTTATCAACTGTCTAATTAACCCACATAATACAAAAAGCTGTTGTATGTGACTCTACTTGAATACCTGATAGTTTGATATTACAAGTAAACGTATGCATGCTAAGGAAAACTATTAGATATATAAAGGGCAAGTCACTTAACCATCCAACTTTCTTCACCAGCTACAAGAATGCAACTGTTTCCAATTTATATATTTGCCTTCATGTATTGTTCTTTCAAAGCAACCTAACCTGGGGATATCACTCTCGCTCGATCATATCTATATTATTCCTCTCAGCCTCTCTTATGGTCAGGAGTCATGACTATGGTGTTTGTTAAACATGTATTATTACTTGAGCTCATAAAGTTAGACTTGAGAACTAATTAAGTAGTGATATATATCAGATATAGGGAACAAAACAGACGTAAGAAAATTATGCATGTCTTTGGTTTTCATCGGAAACAAATAGAGCAAATTTGTGAAGTTAGAAAGAGCAGGTCCAACCCATCTCTGATCAACTCCATTTCACCATCCTCAAACAGAAAGAGCAGGCAGCATATATAGATAAGTTGATTCTTTAAACCATCTAAACTTGCTTCATGACCCAGGTATATATCTTAAAAATTGTCTCCATAATGTTCATCATGATATACATCAATTTACTTTTCGTGCACAAAATTATAATGAGACACTACAACAATATGGAGCAAATGCCACACAAGACCTTTAAGGGTGTTACAAATCACTTTTATGTGTGACATTTTCCTTCATACCCTACCAATACCCATACTAATACTCTCATTTACCACATTTAAGAGAAATACAACATCTCTAAAGGCCACACACCACACACCTTGTGTGGTCTTTGCTCCATTGTGTGGTCTTTGCTCCATATTGTTGTAGCGAGAAATTAACCAGCTGGTGCACATATATACATTACGAGTATGAAATGTTTGATATCAAAAATTGGAAATTAATTAGATTTAAGCGACCTAAATAATCACCTAGTCACTAAACATAATGATGGGATCAAAAGATTTTGTAGGATTTTGTAGGATTGCATGAAGAGCACGCATGGGACAAAGAGTGGCCCTTATTTAAATCAATGTCCTTATTGTTAATTAAGGATAAACATGGATGTTAATTAGTTTTAATCAAGAAAATAAGATCAAAATTAAGAAAATGAGTAAAGGACTCGATAATCATCCATCGCCAAGCTAGCTAGGGCCGGAGGAAGGAAGACCAACTTGGTGACGTGAAATAGCTAGTTCAACAAAGCCAATGATTAATCATGACTTGTCATTCTTTAGAATTAGGAGATCGATGGCCATCGATCACTTTAATTGGTGAAAAATGCATTACTAATATTTCAGTTGAATTATATATATTCAGACTCGTGCAAGTCAATCTTGATCGAACTACATTTTGGATACTCAAATGATAGAGAGTAGGTAAGGGCTCCAAATATTAGAACAACTATACATAAAGTATGTAACACCTATTAATTCGATCAGTTATATAAGATGAACAAGAAGTAGGAAATGAAACTAACTGCATAGTCTTGAGCTTTAATCACGTCGATCGATTTCTCATGCCATATCCGCATCTTTATGATATGCTTGCTTTAGGTGTTCTACTTAACTCGAAAAACATAATGTGGGATCATTGTTTGTCCCCAAATCATTAGTTAACATAATTCATGAATCCCCATTTCAAAGTATAATCACTGCCGCGCTGCCTCACCTAAAATTTGTTTGATGATTTACTTGGGATTCTTTTTAGTTTAAGCAATCGTCATCGACAAATGGAAAGTAGAAACTAGAAACGTTCATAATAAATGGAAAAAACAGGTAAAACAAATACAATATACATATAGTACTTGACCTTATGTTTACAAGTACACTTTATAATCAAACAAGGAGGATTTTGATCAATAATTTTGAACGACACATTCTCGAATATAAAACATTTACTAAATGTTAATTGAAAAGGAAAATTAAAAATGATACCATAAGAAGCACATACACGCATTTGAAAGAAAAGAATTAATAACGAATACTTTAAATGGTGTCTACGTACGTACAATATATAATTTAGTTTAATCTGAAGATCCATCAATCATGTACAATCCGACACAAACTATACCAAGATTCACAACATAAGTATGTGAAACTTATAACCTACGTACGTACAACATAGAAATATCATTTCTACATATATATCCTTCTTGGGGTGGAAGCTAGAAGAGAATGTTCATGTATATAAAACCAACAAACCAATATGGGACAATATGGACGGTTTGAAATATGGTGCGTGTTTCACTTAGTTTGGAGTTGACTCAAGAAGGGTGGGCAAACACGTTTAATTTACAAAGCAAAATGGTCCAACCTAGACTCGTGTTTTCTATATTCAACGCATATATGAATATAAATATGATAATCAGATAATAGTACCCTCAGTAGTGTTTACATGGTCAATAATTGACCAAAATATTTATGGTCAGTCACCGTTGGATTCCGTTGGATGTAAATTCGAGGGTAGAGATAATTATTTTTAAGTTGAATTGATTTGTTTTCAACTTTTAGATGTAAATCTAACGGTGACTAACCATGATGAATCTCTTTGTCAATTACTGACTATGTGAACACTATTTTGAGTATACCCTAGACTAAGTCCTTCAATTCCTTTTTTTCTTTTTTTTTTGTCGGATTAATATCATTTTCAAGGGTTCGTTTGCTAGGACATCCCCGTGGGGGGTTACTGTTCCTTTCCTAGGTCACATCTTTCCGTTGATGGGTCCAATCTGTCTTAGCCACCTCTTAATCTCTTTTGTCATCATGCACACCTCAAGATGACGCCAGCATGACCTCAATTTTCTGGTATAATTGTGTTATATATACACATGATAAAGTATTATCCATATATAACAAGTTCCGGCGTATACATACTTAGGTTAATAATCGATCGGTTTCATATTATTGCATGCATGGTTAAACCCAGCTTATCCATGCCAACTACTTATGGATATTTGGAGGCAAACTAAATTTGATATATAAAGAGATCGAGATCGAGATAGGATCAAAGCTAGGGTTGGAGAACAGTTGAGAAGGGGAGGATGGATTGATTAGTTTAGCTTAAGAACAAAGATATATATGATCGATCGGCGGTATATGGTAGAGAGTCACAAGATATGACATGAGCGTGAGGGTCCAAAGCGATCATTTTCTTTTCAGTAAAGGAACATTTTTTAATCAAGAGAAGACAATAAGAAAATCCCAAAGGGTTGGGATGGGGGTGACGCCCTAATTATTATTCATAACGTTTTTCTTTTCAACACTATATCAATCAAGAACATCAAGAACGTACGTGATCGATCGATAGTACTGTGTCGTCTCATTCTTACTCGAGTGCAAGAACTCGGGATTGGAGTTGTGAGTAGAGTTTTGTGGACATTTTGTCTTCCATTACTTTTCTGCACGAATATCTTCACGTACCACTCTACGGTCAAACGCTATGTACATATATAATATGTACGTACGTACGTTATTCTATGCATGTTGAACGCAATTTGAGTATCAAATCTTCTTATTTACAACTTCTTTCCTCAAATATAAAAAGTTTGTACATTTAATTAGGGTTTTAATAATTGAAATATATTTATTTCGAAGATTTCTATGAATTTCAACATTAAGCAGTTGAAACAGATCGATGGAGCTAGCTTAACCCTAACCAAGAAAGTCCTAGTTGAAAGCCGTCCATGTCAGTATCTAGTATGCAGATTTGCTGTAGAATTTTCCAACCGTAAGATCTGGTTAGTCGGAGATTCACTTCTGTGATTGGATGGGAGCTAGGTGAAGATAAATATGCCTTTCTTCTTTATTACCACCCCAAAAATAAAGTCGACGGGAAAAACTTCTCGGTCACTCTCCGCCTTTTGACTCTGGTAGGGCTTACCTAAGCTAAGAGAGGCCCAGGTGTACGTCTAATCACGCCGGCGTGCGCGCTTGGGTCCCCGGTTGACTCATCATCTTGTTTCTCCGACGACACGGGTCTTAAACAACCTGCACTTTCCTCTCTAAATTTAATCCAACACCGTCTTCCTCGACGACTCATCTGATGAATGAAGCTTCTGTTTAAGACTTTCTTTAATCAATTATTAGGTTCTTTCCTCTCTTTTCTTCTGAAAGATTGAGCTAGTTTGTTCAAGCATAAAACTAAGAGCAAGTATATCAAAGTAGTTGACCATTTAAAAGTCCATATTAGGTGATAGTCCACCATAAATATACCACATTAGCAATCTATATTTTCTATTATATGATTAATCTTACAACTGATACAGCTAAAACCAGAGCAATTCCACTCGTGTGTCGCTTACAAGGTTCTTAGATGATGATCGAGCTAGCTAGTAGAATCACTGTCATCAAAGGACTCGAAAGTCGAAACAGATCGATTATTGCTTCATTCCCCTGAAACTCATGGATCTGACCTAATTTGAGCGTTTTGAATTCAACTTCTTTTAACTTTAATTTGTTTTGCAGAATTTTGATGGTTAGTAACAGCCAAACAATATCTATCTTTGGCTTGTGAAGATTACGTTTTGCTTAGTTTGATTTTGATGTCGAAGTTGATTGATAGAAGGAATAATATTCATTCTGTACATGCATCATCATCAGGTGGTCCTTCGATCTCGGCATGAACTGGTCCTTCATCAGGGAATTATTTGCTGTAGAATTTGAGTTTCAGGGCATCCAAATTGGGAAATGTCGAACTCAATTCCATTAATTGTGCAAAAAAAAATTTCGAGGAGCACACAATTGCAAACAGTTTGTAGCTAGTCAAGTCCACACTACGTACTGCGCTAGCTACTCATTAACAACCCACCATTCGCTGACTTTAAAGAGTTTTAGTCTGCTTAGAGCCATCGATATTCTTCCTTTCATCAATCAATTTCCTTATAAGTCCCAAACTTGTTGGCTTATGAGTCTTATCCTTTTGATCTTTTGGTTGACGTACATCAACTGCGATTAACCATACGAAACTTCAAGTAATGTTGTCCAATCACCTCATTGGGTACATTACTTTGCATCTATAATATATGATACATTTAGAGGGAATAAATCTCACTGTATGTTAGTATATATATCATGCTAGCTACTTGACTTTATTACCATTGTCGATAATAAATAATAATTTAGGCTTCTTTTAAAGGACTGGTGCGGCTGTCCTTAAATCTTGATTACTGAAACGTTAACGTGAAAAATACATAGATTAACCATACGAAACTTCAAGTTATAAGGTTGTCCAATCACCTCATTGGGTACATAACTTTGCATCTATTATATGATACATTTAGAGGGAATAAATCTCACTGTATGTTAGTGTGTGTGTATATATATCATGCTAGCTACTTGGGTGTTAATTACTTAGAGAATTAATACTTCTAAATGAAAAGACTAGTTAGTGTATCTAAGAGGCACTCTATTACAATTGTCGATAAAAAATAATAATAGATTTCTTTTAAAAGACTGATGCGGCTGTCTTTAAACTCTGATTAATGAAACCATAAAATAATACAAATTAAGAGCATCTCGAACAGTTGAATTGTTTAATATTTTCTTATTAAGTGTCAACGTGAAAAATACATATCTCGAATAGCAAATTAAATCTCTATGAAAGCGTAACACATGATTATACACATATATACCCCCCATGTCCCTTGGTCCTAACCTTTTAAGATTTAAGATCTATTCTGAAACCCAACATTGAATTTCGACCGTCTGATTATAATAAGGACAATGTTTAAAAAGTGAGCGTTATTCCTCCAAAACAGTGACTCGGGGAGTCTGAAAATACCGACTTCATCATCATCCGACCACCACATCGCTTTATTCACAAGGAATACCAGAAATTTTCAACACGAACATCATACAACACAGAATATATAAACCCATAAACAATATATAAGTATATAACAGTATGGAAAAACAAAAGCAAAGCATAAAAAAAATAGAAGCGGATAAAATTGGAATAACCAAAACTACACCTTATTAATAATTAATCGAAAGCTCACAGAAAAAAAAAATTCGATTCAAAATGCCCTCTCTCATTTGTCCAATCATCAATCCTCTTTCAAAAAAAAAAAATGTCAACCGGATTCCTGTAAAATAATTCTCTTCTGTCCGTAGTACCCCTAACCGTTCGATATATAAATCCAACTTTGCAAGTCACAAAGGCATCATATATTTCAGCTTTGCTTACATATTAAGAGGAAAGAGCAAGCGTCGTGTACGTACTCAGGGATTTTATTAAGCGGTAGAGAATTGAGTATTAAGTTTATGGCGGAGGAGTATCAGGGCGGGATTTGCGGTGGCAACTGGTGGAGCACTGCATCGAGACATGCGCTCGTGGCGGCGGCGTCGCCGTGTTCAGTAGGTTTCAATGATCATATGGGGAGCTTTGGCTGTCCCAACGACATGGACATGATCAAGTCGTCAAGGTCTACTTGTGGCGGTGAGATTAATATTAAGTCATCAGATGTAGTCTCGGTTAGAACCGATCATGATCAAG
Source organism: Fragaria vesca subsp. vesca (assembly GCF_000184155.1). Taxonomy (NCBI): domain Eukaryota; kingdom Viridiplantae; phylum Streptophyta; class Magnoliopsida; order Rosales; family Rosaceae; genus Fragaria; species Fragaria vesca. The sequence continues at coordinate 4,013,991 of NC_020493.1, read as the reverse complement.
ATCATGATGTTCGAAACCTTCATGAGAATTCTGATATTTCTGCAACTACTGATCGTTCAACCTTGCAAATGATAGGCTTTGGTCTTAGTTCATTGTCGTCCACAGTGCCCTCAGATTTGAACCAAGCGTTGCTCCTGTAAGTAATACTAGTTTGCTATATATAACTTCTTCTCTTACAGATTAATTAGTCAATACGTTAATATTCCCATAAATCCCCTACAATCTTAATTTGCAGGATTCGAACTTTCTTTTTCTTGTTTAGATTCAATTAATCAGATTCTATATTTCACTTGTTCTTTTGCAGTCGCAGTGGTAGTGGAAGAGGTGAGAGCAACTTTCATAATTCTATGCTCCCAGAAGCAATGGGTTCTTTCAAGCAGCCTATGAATAATCAAGATTTTTCATTAGACCAAAGCAGCTCCTCCTCTGGGTTTCCTATAACCTCATCATCAGCTAATAATTCTTACGGCAGTGGCGGCTTCCCTTCACAATTGTTGCAGAATTTGTATGATCCGGAAGAAGTAGTTGTACCCCAACCACAGCTACAATCACTATTCAACAACGGCTCCTCATCCATGAGTTATTCTTCAGCTGAAAATTATGGCACACTTGGTTCCAACGCTTTATTATCATCACCAGCTTCTACTACTACATGTTGGCCTAGGTACTCTCCCAGCTGCCTAAGACCTTCACTGCAGCCAACGCAACAACAACAACCCGTAGGAGGCAGTGGTGGTGGCGGTGGATTGCAGTTTTCGAATATCAATACACCATTCTGGAATACTCCCGCGGCCGCTCTAAACCATGACATCCGATCAACTGGTCTTTTTCCCTCCCTGTCACAGTCACAATATACAGCACCTACTGCAGCAGCTTATGATGAACATAAACCCATTACTTCCGGTAACTTCACTAAGGTGAATATATAGTCAATTTCCTCGTGATGACTACTAGTATTGATTAGCTAGCTAGGGTTCGAGGATAATCATTTAGATGTTGAAATTTCAGGCCAACACTAATGAAGATGTTCAGGACTCGAGCTCCAGTACCGTCAAGAAAAGCGGCAGCAGCTTCTGTAGTAGCACTGAACCCGTATTCAAAAGAGCTCGGATTGAAACACCTTCCCCATTACCAACTTTTAAGGTTGAAACCAAACTTTCCGGTGATCGAGTTTTTGTTTTTCTAATTTGAATTCCTTGACAGAGCTGTTTTTAGTTTTCTTTAATTCAAAGCTTAATTTGTTAACTGGGATGATGATTAATTAGGTTCGGAAAGAGAAGCTAGGGGACCGGATCACAGCTCTCCAGCAATTGGTTTCGCCTTTCGGAAAGGTGATGTAGTTTTGGAGTTTTCTGTTCTATCTCTTCTGCTTTTTCAAGGACTAGTACATTACATTGAGAAAGGAAAAAAACTTTAATCTGTTAAATAAAATGTAATTATAACTTACCACCATTCCTTCTGTTCCTTTTCTTCAGACTGATACAGCTTCTGTCCTCCACGAAGCTATTGAGTACATCAAATTCCTCCACGATCAAGTCGGTGTATGTTTCTTATTAATTTCGGTAATTTTTAGAATAATTAGATCATTCGAAACTACTAAACCCTAGCTAATGAATCGCCTTCTCTTCATGTAATTTCAGGTTTTAAGTACTCCATATATGAACAATGGAGCTCCAATCCAACACCAACAGGTAATAATTAAGGTTGCATTATTTCATCTTTGTCGATCGTAGTATGTTTCAATATATGAGTTCATTTCAGCATTGATGATCAAAGTCATCAAACTAAGCAAACATATACATATTCGCTATGATTTTTTCTTTCTACTATACAACAAATTATGGTACCAATCTCACTGAAATGAAAAGCCTATTTCACTCTCTCTTCATATTCCAATATGTATAGTTCACGCGTACCTCAACAACACGAGTTGCTATGCAAATCGTTAGTCTAAACTTACCTAAAAGCCAATTTACTTCGAAAACGTACATTCATGTAGCGAAAACCGTCTCATCGACTATTCTATTTCAAATTTACAGGGTTGTGATAAATTGAAGGAGGGGGAACAAGGAGGAAAACAAGATCTACAAAGCCGAGGATTGTGCTTGGTTCCGGTTTCAAGTACATTTCCGGTTGCTAATGAAACCACGGCCGACTTTTGGACTCCGACATTTGGAGCAACGACTTTCAGGTGATCCATCACAGGTGATCAAGAAGAGGCCGGCGCGGCGGAGCCAACTTGATCAGGAACCAGTTTAAGTTTTCTACTAAGGAATTTACTGCATGTCTTGTAAGTAATTAAAGACCAGAGACGCTAAAAGTACTTAGTTAATTAGTTAGATCAGGGTGGGGGGGGGGGGGGGGGTTTGGGAACAGGAACAGGTGCTAAATTTAGCGGAAGGTGTTGACATTAGTTTAATTAGTAGTTGTTAATTTTTGTTAACAATAGCTGAATTTAGCAGATGGGGTTCGATAAACTGCCCTTTTTGTTCCTGTTCATGTGTTAAGTTGTCAGCTAGGGCTGGCAGCACCACCTTTGTATTATTATCTCAGAGGAAAAGAAAAAAGATGAAATAAATTAAGAGATTATTGTGTACCTATTTGATCTTCGAGTGGAGCTTATTTGATTGGCGTTTCTCACTTTTTTTTTTTTTTGAATTTTGTTTATTTTTTGTATGATTGGAATTTTTGTGGTAGTGGGAAGTCAGAGGGCGGCCCATTGTGTTCTTCCAGCTTTTAGGGTTTGCTTTCTTTCTTTCTGGTCATGACTACTCATCATCACAGATCAGATCACAGATAGAGATGTTTGTGCATGCGCGAGTGCATGTCGATCTGTCTTTGCGCGCGTGAAAAACATAATGCAGTATTAATTATCATCATGTAATTAACCTAGAAGATCGATGATCGAACATATATAATTGATCATTCCTTTGCTATGTCTTCGATGATCGAGAGCTTACTGATTCTTGTAATGTCTGGTAAATAATAATACAAGGCTATATAGGTTATCTTATAGATTAGCTCAACAAGTTTCTAACCTGAGTTAGATATAGTTCTATATTGTGTGAGTTGTTATGTATATCTATGATCAATTAGGGGGATCACATTTTTAATCTATAAATTAATAATCTTAAAGGACTAATTTTATCATTCGATTAACAAAATGTAAAGTAGCAAAGTGATAGAAAATTAGAACGTGATTAGGATTTTCGTGATTAGAACGTATGTAAATTGATTTTCGTTGTATTGCATCTAACGTTTCCCATGAAGAAATAGGATGTTTTCATATCGCTCAAAGCATGAACAAATATGAGACGGTTATTATGAGTACTCTAAATTGGAATATGAAAGAATTGTTGGATCTTGATTCTCTGCTTGGATTTATATTATTTAGATTTGCTTGGATGTCTTATAACTATTATATGAAATAAGGATAACATAAGAATGACATGGCCTTAAATTGTTTGTACTCAATCCAATTATCTAAATGTTAGAAGTCATCTAAGCAAATTAAAACAACTTAAATCTAAGTAGAGAAACCAAATTCAAGATGTCTATACATATGTAAAGATGGTAAATCTCTGTTAGAGAGCAGCTACCAATGTCTCTGTTATGACATATTATCCCATAGAGACCTTACAAATTTGTAAGATCCAATTATTTATAGAGAAGAACGAGGTAGAAAATACCACCAAATTAAGAGCAGGTATGAAAATCAGCTCCTCAAAAAACAACACACAGAAGGGGAAAGCGGAAAACCATTCATCTTTTTTGGTCAACAAGAAAACCATTCATCTAATCAACAAGAAAAAATAACAGATCATCAAGAAAGTGTTAATTCGTTCAATTTCCCCAGCTAACTTCTATAAGCGTACGTCCATGTACATATGACGTATGAAAATCCAAAAAAGATAGAAGATATCTTACCAGTCATTGTTCTTGATGTTATATACTTTGAACAAATTCCAAGTTTAAGATATGATCGAATTCTATACATATAAAAGTTCCTGCATATATTAGACCAAAGCTTAATGATAGAAACACCAAATCAACTGAAGAGCCTAGCTAATCAGATCTGCAAAAACTAGCTATATTTAGCTTACTGTTGAAGAATCCCTTTAACTTCAAAAGCTAGAGATGACTAATCATGAGGGAAAGAAAAGAAAGCTACTTTAATGGTTAAAAACGATCTGTTTGATTAGTATCTCCTGGCGCTCACTTTAATTATTATCCATCTTATTTTTTTTATGACTTGTGAATTGATCGACCGAAGGGTGGCATGCATACCCTACTGTGAAGTGTGAAGCATCAGGATCAGTACCATTGGCTCTCTTTGGGGTATACTCCATGGAATTCAATTCTAAATTCTTGATGTTCTTGAGCTTTGCTGTGTATATTTCATATGGTTTACTTATAAACATGAAAGGAATACTTAAAAGGAAAGCATCTAGGAATCATTGTGTTGTTAAAATAAAGCAAATGTATGACCCCCAGCAGTTACAGTATTGTATACTTTAATAGAAAGATCGATACTTCTTTTTCTTGTTCGGGCTAATCAATAGAGGGATCAAAACACACTATTTTTGTCTTCTGCTTCAAGTTTTCCAGCTTAAAGCCATATTTCTTTCTGCAACTTTGAATCGTTATCTTTCAGCCATTCACAAACACTATAATAAGCTTACCTAATAACCTAGCTCTTAAGAAACTGGAATTTGGAATTTATCACCCACTATATATACAATATTCATTTTTGTTCGAACCCAAGCTAGGTGAGATCGCTAGGCTCTCTATATGGATGAAAAGATAACCAAGATTCAGCTAGAGTTAAGGGGAAGCTAGCTAGGGGTTTCAAGTGGTTGATATGAGGACCCAAAACTTTTTGGATGTTGGGGAAACTCTTTTCTTTGTGCTCACTGCTCATTAGATGATCATGATGATCTATGATGGTAGAATGGGGATGATACAAGGAACTTCCGTCCAAAATCTATCCTCTGAAGCTATGATGAACTTATTTGATCGAGATGATAAGATCACCTGGACCACTTATCATGTTGATATTCTACAATATATATATATATATATATATATATATATATCATGGAGCAAGTTTCTGTACAGGTCTGTATGCGTAAATGTTTCACCGTAAATCTAATGAGCCGACAGATCTAATTGGGAAAATTTTCCTCCAGTTTGCCGCTCCAGTAGAAAGCTCATATACATACAACATTGTCTGTATCTCCATATATATAAGAGACTCCCCTAGCTAGCCAATGCTCCACCCAAGTTACATATTAGTTGTCTGAGATTGTCATATTAGACATCATCATCTCAGGAGACATCCGTCTTGTATTCAGATTCAAAGGAATATTTTGTAGCGTTCATTCAGTATTGATCTGTAGTAGTTTTTGCATAATTCATAATTGTACGTGAATTCAGATGAACATGTTGTATCGTTGGCCTTTCTGACCATGAGAGTATATGAGAAGTGTAGCTGCTTTGCCAGCTAACATTTTCTTAACACTTTCTTACGCAGCAGTCCATCTTTCAAAACCATCGTTGGGCTTCCTAGTTGAGAATAATGTTTCAAAATACTTGATCATCAACTTACAACAAGCAAGCGGATTGGGACACAGGCAAACCATGTACTCTATAGAGAGAAATGGGCTTTATACCTTGAGACGAATTATACAAACTTCAATCTTTAATAATATTGTGACAACATATATATATTCAACAAAGCACAGAAGTTATTTTGGAAAGTGAAATTCTGCCATGGGATTCAAGTAATAACAAAGAAAATGTGCATGTATAGAGTAATAAATAGAGTTCATAGTCAAGCAGTAGTCCCCTTAAGCTTCTTGGCAATGCTTGCAAAGTACTTTCCCTGGTGGAAAGCTTGCTGTAGTTCGAGTTCAGAAGGTTGTCTTGTGCCGTCACCAGCAAAAGTTCCTGCACCATAGGGGCTGCCACCCTTGATCTGCTCCATCTCAAACATGCCAGCTCCAAATGTGTACCCAATTGGCACAAACAACATTCCATGGTGTACAAGCTGAGTGATAGCTGTCAAGCTGCATACCAAAAATCAAACTCAAATTAAGACTTACTAAACTGCAATGCATCAAGAGAGCTTACAGTAACAGAGAAGCAATAGTTGTTTAGAAGAAAACTGACGCGGTAGTCTCTTGTCCACCTCCTTGAGATCCAGTGCTATAGAAAATTCCTGCAGGTTTGCCTGCTAGCTGTTGTGACCTCCATAAACCTCCGGTTGCATCTAAAAATGCTTTGAACTGTGCAGCCATCATTCCGAATCTAGTAGGGAATCCAAATAGTAAACCATCGGCATCAGAAAGATCATTGGGTGCAATAATAGGTACTTCGCTCTTTGGAGGTGCACCCATCTTTCCGAGAACCTCATCTTGCAGTGTTTCTGGTACCTGTTAAGGGAACAGTAGGTTGAATCAGGCAGTCACATTCAAGAAAAACTGATATCCTTTTCAAACAACGTCCCAAATCACAGTGAATTAAGCAAGTCACTGAATAAAAGAATCTATTGTAATAAACCATTTAGAACACTACTCCACTCAGTAAGCGTTTACCAAAAACTCACATAATATTTCAATAGAAGGCAACACAGTGGGAGGTCGAAGCAATACAAGATAGTTAGGCTCTAAACATAATGACAGCAGACATCTTAACATCAATATAGACTTACAACAACCTATAATCAGCAAGAGAGCATCATGGTAAGAATTTCAACTTAAGCAAGGCCGCAAATCACTATAGAAATAGTCTCTGAGAAGGATGTTCACTTCTTAAATTACAGTCAGGGAGGGGAAAAAAGGAAAATCATTTCCTAATTCCTAACAGGATTAGTGTATGGTGTACCATATCAATCCTGAAAGCTTAGTCAGCAAGTAGTTAGGTCCTCAAAATCAAGGCCAGAAGTACAAAATACTTGGTAATACTGAGAATTCACTATTAGCTATATCTACTGGTAACTTCATAAAAAAAAAATTCACACAGATCTCACTTCATTGGAAATCTATGTTTTGAGAATAGCAGTCGAAAATGGCTAACAAATAGTTTATGCAGATTGTATTTAAAGTATACTAACTTCATAATATGAAGTGCGATCGATAAATTCTCACACCTGATATAGTTGAGCTTCTACTCCTTCCACAGATGCAGCTCCCTTTTTAATCTCTTCAGCCAGCTTCTCGACATGTCCATACATAGAATAGTAACTGCAATATGCATTAAGGATTTTTAAAATTAACCCAAATTGGTACAGGTATGTAAAATGTTATTTGAAAATCAATATTTTAGTCTTGCAATCTTATGGAAAGCAAAGTCAGGCCTAAGTATATAAAGATAAGAAACTATGTCATTTTCAATACATCAATAAGTTAAGGTAAGCTAAGCTTTCATCGACTGTGATGTCAAAACATAAAATTACTTTCCCACACGTATGGTTTGAGTGTTCAAAGTTTTCACAAATCACTGAAGAAATGCTTGACACTTCAGAAGCAAATCCAGAAAGGCAAAAAGACAAGAAGCGAGTGCCAAATTAAAATGCATGTCTACGCATACTGATAGAAGCTGACAGCAATATGGGCACAAGGAAGTAGTCTAAATAATGAGGCATTATTCTGGGACCACAAAAGGATCAAAAGCAGTGGCTTTACCTTTCAATGTTGGTTTTGGTTTTCTAAATTTTCTAAAAGGTAGGTCAGTTCTCACAATCACTTTCTAATCGTTGCTGGGTTAACATCATAATCCCACAATCTTTTTAAGTAATGGATAGGGATCTAAAACTCTAATAATTTCTACCCAAACAGTGGTGAAATTCAGTTCATAGCATCTCAAATCGCACAATATAACCAAAAAGAACAGAAATTTATAAAGGATTGTTTGATTTTCTGAACATAATATTGTGTATGCCAGAGGAATTCTCCTAAAGAATTGTTCTTTCTGTTCTAAACCACTCCAAAAACAGAGAGGGGAGGAACCAGAAGATGATTATACTCATTTTCTATAATAATTATTCATCCAAATAACAAGTTAATTGGGTTAAAATGCCCAATGCAAATTGAACACAATCTTAAACAAAGTACCAGTCTTTTCAATGACTCAACTCACAATTCACATTCCATTACATCCAAGAAGCAAACCGAACAAAACCCAGAAGTGTTATAGCTTTCAATGATCAAAGATCATAGTCACTTTAAGTCAATCAATGAAATAAAACCCAGAAATCAATCTATATCTCAAAGCACTATATCATATTAATCAAGCACTGAGAAAGAAAGAAAGAAAGAAAGAAAGAGAGAGGAGCAGAAGACTCACACAATGTAGACTTTGGTGGCCATTGATGCAAAATGCGTGTCTGTCTTTCTTTGGGTTTATGCGCTTTGTGCTTTGGAGCAATAAGAGGGGTATTGGAAGTGAATGGAAACTTTGAAACGAGGGACCCCTATTTATAATGAAGCGTAAGCCCTCTGTGTATTAGTGTATTACTTTACAATTAAGCACAATAATCACTTTACAAATATACATGGTATTTTGAGGTCATACCACACATCATTACTCCCTAATAGAAAAACTAAGGGAGTAAACATGAACAAGTTTTACATATTTATTTAGAGAACAAAACCTTGACTTTGACCATATCAAGCATTTCAGCACAAAGCCATAATCAAGGGTTTAATGCATCTCATTGCTTCAACAATTGTATGAACGTAACTATGAGGTATGCATCTCATCATGCTAACGGTGATTGACTTTGTAAATGCCAAAACCCAGAAGTTCAAGGCTAACAATTTCAAGTCAGAGCCACCCTACTCCCTAAATGTTGCAAATTTTGAATCTTGTAGCACAGTTTGGAGAATTATTCTTCTAGCAATACTCCCTAAATGTAACTATGAGGTATGCATCTCGTCATGCTAATGGTGATTGACTTTGTAAATGCCAAAACCCAAAAGTTCAAGGCTAAAAATTTCAAATCAGAGCCACCCTACTCCCTAAATGTTGCAAATTTTTGAATCTTCTAGCACAGTTTGGATAATTATTTATGATACATTATGTAGTATATGTGATAAGAAATGGTGTGGTCAAAAAGTTGATAATGGAGTGATCCCCTTGAGTTTGAGACATTTTGATTTGATTGCCTTTGAGCAAATTTGAATGGGTAATGCACCTTATTGTATATCTCAACAAATAACTACTTCTTTAATCATGACTAATAAGGGAGTGTGTGAATTATTGGCCCAAATGGTCTACTTAATACAATGCAGAGAAATGCTTAAAGCCTTGTATGAAATGATTTTTCCATCAAAGTGTGACAAGGCCAAATGATGAGACTTTGCTGTGAAACCTTGCTCATTGTTTGTCTCTTAGGAGGAACAACCCAGAAAGAAGGCTATCAATGGCCTTTGTCTTGAAGCGTGCTTCTCTTCTTGTAACAACCATCCATGCCCCCCTCAAATCTCATAGCATTGCCATTATTGCACATGATTTATAACCCACGATTATGATCATTCACCTTATTATTCTAATTTGAATCTGATGCTAGTAACTAAGGCAATAATGAGATCTTTGATCATTTCAAATCCAAGAGAAAGAGTATTGCTTGCTAGAGAAAGAGACAGGGACTGAGGGGAGATGTGCTACAAGAATTGCTCATGTTTTCGGACAAAAAGATTGCTCATGTTTTCATAGGCTAGCAGATCTAAAGAGACGATGTTTAGGACCCTTCATCGGAAATCTGGTTTGGCGATGTATGTGAAGTTAACCCTCTCTAAAACTGTTTGTTTACATGCAGAGCTCAAATAAACTATAGTGCCACTGCCACCTGAGGATGAAGCCCTGAATCTACTCCACAATCATGGCTCTGCTTTTTGCTGGTGGATGTTCTCATCCGAGAAGACAACTAGACATCGTATTTGTGTTTGTAGAAGCTTTTCTTCCTTATTAAACAATGCTGGGTTTAACTGTTCACAAATCACAACCCACAGTAAATGGTAGCTACTACAATGCGTTCGGTTTGGTCAACCACCAACACCACCCCTGCTCACCGGTCAAAGGCCGGTCCATCTCAGGTCCACCCACCAGTTTGTGTTTTGGAGTTTTGTTAACGGAGCTGGTCAAATTTTCCATTAAAATGCATGCGTCATGATCATGATCAAAATCTAAAACATGGAATATTCAAGCAGCCCAATTCAGTGTTGGACACCCAATCCCAATGAATATCCAACCAAGCCCATTTGGTTCCCCAAAAAATAAATGTTGCTGCAGATTTTGAAACCAAAAAAAGCCTAGGCTGAAGAAGGAAGGCACCTCCTAGAGGAATCAAACCTGTGTTCTTCCTTTTTAAAGCAAAGAAGACAGAGACTTGTCAAACAGAGTATATTTCCTGTGAAAGCCATGAAAGACCAAGAAAGCATGTACTAAAGCAATCAAATCCTTTCACTTTTTTTTTTTTTCTTTTTTTTTTTTTTTTTTAACCTACTAAACAGAGCAACCAGTTCTCTATATTGTTCTTGTCAATAGCACATATATGTAAGCATACACATCATTCATTTAGTTTCTTAGGGGGCCCTGGAAAGAGATGTAAATTAAGGTCAACTTTTCAGTGCTAGAGCAGGAGAGCTATCCATGAAATAATTTAAGAAGCTCCCCATGCTTCCTCATATGCTGAAAAAGGACTGCATATTTAAAGAAAAGAAACAAGACGAATCGAATTTTTAAGTGACCTGTCAGAGGTACCAACCAAACAGAGACTGACAAGGAGCCTTTTTGTACCAGATATAAACCAACATTATTAGCAGTATCTCCATTCCATATCATATCTCCATTCCATATCATAAAATGCAGCACCCAAATTTCAGATATGCAGAAATTTAGCACTACAAAAAAAAGAAACATATATACATCGGGAATATCAGGAGTTCAGGACATAGCTGCACCAAAATATAAAAAAAAATCAGTCAACTTTCATAGAGGCAGCAAACTGCTTCATCACAATAACAGCAGCAATCAAAAAACACAAAGAACAGGCCTTCAAAAATAGGCCCTATTACGTACGCCTGAGAACTCAAAATGACTAACAAGAAAAGCCCTTGAACTCAGAGAATTCTGTGTTTCTGACAGTAGACACTCCAAGCTTGAAATTCAATACCTACCTTTGTTCATGTTTCCCACAACAACAATTCAATAGCTTGAAATTCAAATACTAAAGCTACAGGAACAAAACAGAAAAGGAGCCCAGTACTACAAAGAGACTGCACAGTAAGTACTGTTTACCAAATTTCCAAATCGCCACAACTTCCAACCATTTATAATTGCATCCAAAATAGGGTACTGATAAAGTACTTTCCTTTTGTAACCATAGTGATCAAGAAATTATTGTATGTGCCCGTAACACCATGTGACATGTGAATGAACCCACACAAATTGTAACAGGCTGCAACACCGTGTAGGCATGGTGTTGGTGTTACGATCACATACATTAGTTTCTCTTGTTCTCATCATTTCCAAAAGAATGTCATCGACCAAACTTTCCTAGCTTACTAGAATCCCACATACAACTATTTGAAGGTTCAAATCATAAAAGTACAATGCTATAATGATCATAGGGGTACAGGTCCAAATGAGCTGGCAATGAAAGTAAAGGTTTCAATTCTGGGAAACTGATAAAATTTCTATAGGCTGAGAGACACATTACAGTTCAGATAACCAATTTTGAAACTTTCATAATACAAACATTTAGCTCATCTGTGTACTCTTTATTAACAATGTACAACATACAAAAAGAACCATATCCCCCTCCCCCAAAAAAAATCTAAATACTTTCTTTTGTACAAGAACTATCCCAGCAAAAGTAAGAACCAATAAATCAAAATTCCGGACTCACCTCCGCTGCATGATATCACCTCCATTTTTCTGTGCTTCTGATTTCGCAACAACTCAAATCATGGAATGGTTCCCATCCAGGACCTGAATCAAATAACAAGCATTTTCTCTAATCTTTTCATTATCAACTTCAACCAAACACATACAAATCGCTAACACCCCTTGGTTTCTTGCTTCCACACGCATTTTCTCACTGAAACGGCAAAGCGAGCTCAATGTGAGCAGAGCATGCTGAACTCCTCTGGTAGTTCCATTCTCTAAAACCCTCACTAAAATCCTCACACACCCACTAAACCTCTGCATCTCTTCTCTCCCATCCTTGCTTCTCGCCAGCTGGCCCAAAACCTCAACGGCCCGGTCCAGACCCGAATCCGCAATTCGGAGCAAAATCGCAACCGCACCGCACTCCACCGCCCGCCGCCGATTATCAGAAAAAGAACAGAGAGTATGAAGCGCCGTCGCCGCCTCTTTCTTCTCCGGCCACTTGCCGTCCCGGAGAAGCGAAACAAGAGCCGGAATCACATACGGATCCGCCCCAATTGTGCCCTTGTTGACCTCCACGAGGGCCAGGCTGGTCAACACCGTCGCCGCCACGGCGCGGCTCTTCGGCAAGCCGCCTTGCAGCACCGCCACGACTCTGTCGAGCACTCCCTCGGCTACCATCCCCACCTTGTTGCCGTCGTCGTCCAGGCTAACATTCAGCAGCAAAGTCAGAGCCTTCGCCTGCAGGCACGGCTCGCCGGAGTCCAGGCACTTCAGACCGGCGGCGACGGCGCCGAACTCCGTCAGCTTGAGGCGGAACGCCGCGTCGTCCTTGGCCGTCTTGTTGAGCCGGTCGAGCGAGTCGAGCTTGGAGTCGAGGCTCGACGCCGGTGAAGTGAGGGTGGAGATTAGGGTTTGGGGCTGGGAGGGGTTGTGGTGGCTCTGGTTGCGGTGGGGCTGCGGTGTAGGAGAGGGGAGGGTATAATTGGAAATTAAGCTGCGGAGGGCGTGGTTGGGGATTAGGGAAGGGTGTTCAGGGAGGGGTAGTTTGGTAAGTGGACAAGTACGGTGGCCGGCGTCGAGCCAGCGTTGGATGCTGGGCCGGTCGAAGGTGTGACCCGAAGGGAGTATAACCGGGTCGGACATTATTTCCAGCGAAATTGGGCAAAAGAAATCTTCCGGGAACTGAGTCGCCATTAGAGAGAGAAGAAAAAGAAGGAGGAAGAATTTTTGGTGCTCTGAAATTTTGGAGAGAAAATATAGAGCCTTGATTTCTCCACCAAATCCTGCACACAACACTCTTTTCTTCTTCTCTCACAGAGACTCTAATACACTTGCCGGGTTAGTGAGATTACGGTTTTGCCCCCTTCTGCGTCTTTCACCGGAGATGGGGGTTGTGGTTTGTTTCAACTGTTGAATTGACATTTGACATGGACGTTGTTGTGCGGTACTAATAGGGCTCGTGAGAAAGGGTTGAAATTTAAGTGTATCGGTTTTAGAACGGACAATAAAGGTCTGAAATTTAAGAATGCGGATCAAGCGTATCGATTTTAGGTCAGATGAAAATGTTTGAAATTTAATAGCACGGATCGAGCATATCGATTTTTTGGATTTGATAACTAAAATATCGTTGAGAAAACGTATGTGATTTTGTTTATTAAGGAAAAATTTGTGTGAAACTAGAAATAAATAACGTTTTAAGGGCCGTGTATATGACTTTTTTAATTGATTTTTGATCACATAATGAAAGATATTTCATTAATTATTGAAAAATCTGATTCAGAAAACGTTATAAGATGATGTACATTACGAATGCGTAGCTGGGGTTGGTAACTTGCCCAAAGTCTTCAACATTGTAGTTTCAGTGTAAAAATAAATCTAGCTTGATTTACAATGTTGAGCTCGTATGTTGGCATTTTGAGATATTACTAACTGTTTTTCTGTATTTTTTTTTGTTGGGATGTAGCCATGTAGCTTTTTGTATATCTCTATTTTTGAAAATGAAAAGAAAACCAGCGGCTCCGGCAGGTATTGCAGAAGGGCGTTCTCGTAAGTTCTCCCCACCTCGTTTCTAACGGTCCTCTGGGATTTTTATGGCTGTCATGGAAAAACATACTACCGTTAACGGCGACGGAGGCACTGAATCAATCATAAACAACATTTACCCAAATGCCCTTCTTAAAGTCAATATTGCTGGCAAAAAAAAAACTCCTACTCGAAACACGTGGTTCCCTTCTTGTGGTCACGTGTGTCACCGAACTTGTGACTTGACATATATGTCCTCTGATTATGTTTGGCTAAACATAAACCATTAACCAATAACAATATTTGGGTCAACACAACATAGTAATCATAACTAACAAAACTCGCCAACTGGAGAATCAGTCCTTTTATACCCAGACTTATAGGAAGGAAGACAAAGAAAAACATGAAGAAGTAGTGAAGAACATGGTAGGAAAGAAATGTGCAACAACTGCTTTCTAAAGCCTCGAGGTAATTCTTAATTTGGTCATTAAAGGTAGTTTTATTGTTTCAATTATAAGAATGTCTTCTTCCATTCTTCGTATGTTTTGAGCAAAAGGTCATATGATCATGGCAACAGATTGAATGATCTTGCTTGTTCTCTGTGTGCATGGCAACAAATCGATTCGTATTGTACCTTTTACTTGAGTGTTAATGATAAAATTGTCTTTGAGTTAAAAAAAAAAAAGTCATATGATCATGGCACTTAGTGTCATTGATTGAAATTATTTACATAAATTCTTCATACTCTCACAACATTATATGGTTGAACACTGATGATTGGTCGGATGTGTCAAATGAAGTTGTTTTTGCTAGAGATAATTTTCATACATTTCTAATCAACACGGTTCTAACGTTTGATGGATGACTACATAGTTGACAATAATAAGTTAATAACCTATTAACGAAACCCTTTAGTGGGAGAATCCATGCGACCGGTCTTAAGCCTCAAGATACAAATGTAACTATCCTTAAGCACAACGTAGTATTTTAGTTACAACAATGACCTTTTGGCTCTTTCATAAGTTTTCTAATACAAGCACAATATACGACATGCTTGATAATCCTGGCCTCATTTCATGATGGATGATGCAGAAGACATTGAACGCACAAAAGCCGTATTATGTGAGAGGAAATTTCCTTTTCTTGGGGGTATTAGATTTGTTATTAATTAATTATTAGCTAACTAATTAGATAGGTAGTTAGGACAAATTATCTATCTTTTGGGACATAAGTGTAGGACCATCCACCTTCGCTAATTGCTCATCTAGAATATGTAAAGCCATCAAATGTCAAATCATACATTTTATTTTGGCAATCTGATTGGAAAGGCTCCAAGAACTTTTTGAGCTAGTCACAAACAAATCTGTTGCTTAACTCATATGCTTATACATTGAAAATTCTTCTCTGCACCAAAGAGCAAAAACAACAATGGTGACTAAAAGAGGATCAATGCTTGATGATCAAGTACTAGTTGTTCAGAGATTCCAATTTTCGTGTTTTGGTTAGAATTTTAGGGTTCCGTTGTATGTAAGTCACTTTTTTCTGTTAATTGCTTTTCTTTTTATAAACATACATTTGGATCTAGCTAATTAAAAAGTCTCCACTAACGAGGTACCTAATTTGGAGCTAAACTGATATACGTAATCAATAAGTAGATAAGAATCTAAACCATCTTTTAGGATGTACTTTACCTCTTGCTTGATTTCCTCATTTGTCAAGTTCAATCTACATAACCTCTTCTTTACGTTAATCACTCTTGTATATGATCTAAGAGCATCTCCAACAACTTCTCTATAATTTTCTATTATAGGGAAAGAAAAATCAAATCTTTGAGATATTTTTCTTCTTCAACTCTAACAGTTTCTCTATTTTAAAGAATTTATGATCATTCCCCAAATCATTATATAAAACTACCCCTAAAACTAAATAGTTTGCTGCAAATTTAGAGAATTTGAGTTTCTCTCTCTTCACATTCCCTATTTTAGAGAAAGTTTTAGGGAAATTGTTGGAGTAAAACACCCAAAATTTTTCTCAAAATTAAGAAAACCAAGAATATATGAGGAAACCGTTAGAGATGCTCTAAGTCCTATCACAGTTAATTTAACCATTCATATAAAGAAAATGAGTTCTAAAAACTTCAGATAATCTTTCGGTGCTTAATTAACCAAGAACAAAAGAAGTTATACTCGTTCATTGAAAAAGGAGAGTCTAAAATCAATCAGACAGCTGTGGAAAGAGTAGTGATGGGCACAGATTGTTAGATTGAACAACGAAATTAAAATGGAGAGGAATAGAGAGTGATGGAATGAGACTACTCGAAGTTTCTCTACCTCATATATATGGTTTTGGTCGATCTCTACTGTGCTATTGTTTTAGGAGGGAAAAATAATACTGGTCAATAAAAGATGGAAAAAGATAGGATATGAATAAGACGTGTTTCTAAATATAAAACGGAACGTGATCCACGACATTGCCACCTGTATGAGCATTAGTTTATAGTTATCAAATATTAAACCACATTTTAGGTCTAAAGCTAATGTTTCTTAACACACAAGGTAGGTTTTACTGTTTGAGAGTGAGCCTCAGTCTTTTTAGCGAGCTTCAACAGTAGTGCATGTAACATAGTTTATGGAATTAACATCTCCAGTACTTGTGCTGGGGTCTCCACTGGTATAGGGACTTCTCTTCAGCAGAAATCCTGGTTTTCTTGGTGAAGGAAGAGCTGCATCGTTGCCTAACACCGACACAACTGTTGACATGGTCGGCCGGTCATTTGCAAACTCTTGCACGCAGAGGAGCGCGATATGAATGCACCGGAGAACTTCACTTTCAGGGTAGGATTCACCCAAAGTTGCGTCGATGATTTCCAATGCTCGGCCTTCTTTCCACAAGTCCCAAACCTGAAAGCCATCAGAGGATCAAGTTAAATAGCTAATTTTCAGAGGAGGTTCATAATTAAAGTCGTGATTGATGCTAAGAAAATATAGCTAGACTAGCTTGCACACTTACATGTCCAACCAAATTTGAGTCGGGATTAATATCGTGGTAGTAACCAGTGTTTTTTCTACCAGTAATGATTTCTAGCAGCAATACACCGAAACTATATACATCAGACTTCACTGAAAATAGTCCTTCCATTGTATATTCCGGTGACATGTAACCGCTACAAGAACATAAAGAGAAAAGTGTTATCAATTAGCGCCATACCCTTCATAATTTCATTATTAGTCGACTAAATTTGTTGTCTGTGGATTATGCATCTGGTGAGGTTGTGGTTTCAAATTGATCAAACTCATTTTACCTTGTGGCCATAACATAGAGGAAATGAAAGAACAACAACTAATTAGCCAGGGCTGAAAAATTAGTATGACATCGATCAAATTGGAGGAAACTTACTACGTTCCGACCACGCGATTTGTGTTTGCTTCAATTTGGTTTGCTCCGAATATTCTCGCCATACCAAAATCTGCAATTTTTGGGTTCATATCATAGTCCAATAGAACATTGCTGGCCTTTAGGTCTCTATGGATGATTCTTAATCTTGAATCTTGATGAAGATACAATATGCCTCTAGCAATGCCAAAGATAATCTCCAAGCGTCTTGGCCAATCCAGAAATGCCCTTTTCGTTTCATCTGGAAAATTGCAAAATGTTTTTAGATATATATAATTTCTTGCTCGCTTAACTTCAACTTAATTTATGGTACTAGCAGCAAGAGGAAGATATACTGAAAATGAAAGAGTCCAGGCTTTTGTTCGGCAGGTATTCGTAGACTAGCATCTTCTCATCGTCTTGAACGCAATAACCCAAGATTCTCACAAGGTTCCTGTGTTGAAGTTTAGCAATTAGCACAACTTCATTCTTGAACTCTTCGTTTCCTTGGCCAGAATTTTTGCATAGTCTTTTCACGGCTATTTCTGTTCCACTAGAAAGAACACCCTGAATCGAAAATTGAAATTACATATTTGTAGTACTAAAAACTACTAGTATGATATCATTTTCATACATTTAGCTCTTGAAAGTGCGTTTACGTAGTGCATATTGATAAAGTAATACGGGGTTCACATCCAAACATAATTAGCAATGGGTGGATTGACCCAAACCCTTATAAACCCACATGCAAGGTCCCATTTTCCCGATTTAGGATTTATATCTCAACACACCCTTGCACGTGTGACGAATTTTCAAGCCTAACATGTGGATAACATTTGGGGTGACGTGGAGTTCGTGTAGCCATTTAGGTTTCACACGTGGACGTGGGTAACCCACTCTGATATCACAATAAAGTAATATGAGAATCACATCCAAAACCAATTGGCAATGGGTGGAGTGACCCAAACCTTTATAAACCCACATGCAATATCCCATTTTCCTAATGTAGGATTTATATCTCAACACATATATTCAGAAAAGAGTGAACAACAATCCGAGCTGACACTAATAATTGAGGACAACTATGTACCTTATAAACAGGGCCAAAACCTCCTTCTCCAAGCTTGTTCGAATCAGAGAATTTTTTCGTGGCTGCGGATATGGTGCTTAGATCAAAGAAAGGCAGATCTGGCTTTAATCTGCTATCATCAGGATCTGTTCTACAAGGAGAATTTTCGAAGTAGATTGATGAAGGTGTGGCACCATATGAAAATAAATCCCGTCTTTCCTTACCTGCCAAGAAATTATATATAGAACAAATTAAAGAAACCATGAATTCAAGTTAATAACTGGTTTTTTTTTAGCAGCTTGAAATTCTTACATTTATGTGTGTGTACTATAAGGTACAAACTTATTGAGCAAAACTGGTCGACATTAAAAACTGAAAATATCTTGGTAAATCGAACTGTTGACGTACATAATGAAGGGACATATGTTTACCTTTTCTCTTCATCTTTACGTACCAATACACGATAGAGATGACAAGAAAGAACACCAAAATTGATGTTATCACAATTGCCAGCTTTCCCTTCTTGCTAGGAAAACCATTCGACTTCTTTGCGTATTTAGCTACAAACATATATGGTGGAAAAATTACAAAATAAAATTAAGAAACAGAGAATCAAAAGATTAGAAATGTATTCTACTCAGAAATGTATAAACAACTCTTAGAAAACAAAATGTCAAAACAAAATCATATGTTTGAACAAAGGAGAATGATCGAAGAATTACGTACGTACCTAATTCAATTGAATCAACTCGAACATATAAATCTTGACCGACATTTGTATAAGTCCTTGTATCCATCAAGTCCCCATACCATGTCACGCACCCATGTCCTCCTTGCAGGTCATCTGCATTCGAGTATGCCATGCAAGAACAATTCCTTAAGCATTCATCTTCACATTCTTTCAGACCCAAGTTCAAGTTTAAAGTCGCAGCAGACGAGTCTGGTGCCTTCACTAGTGGAACCTTCACGAACCCTTCTCCGTTTTGGCACAGGGATACTCCTTTTCTCCTCACACACCCACCCGAGCCATCTCTCAAGTACCATTCATTGTGCAACTTAGGTTCAAACCCAGGTAGGCATGTACACTCGAACTTACCAGCATGGTAAGGATCACAGTTGCTATTTGGACCGCACTTTCCATAGTTGTCACATACCTCTACCGGAGCAGACCAGAACTTGATCCATTGGTGTACCTGATCATGCCACGTTGACCGTTTGACGGTTCCTGATTCATCAAGCATCATCATTGAGAAGATTGAGTCGTTGGTAATACCATACACAACAGATAACTCGTCTTGATTGTTCACAAAGCTAACGTTGAAGAGGAAATTCGGAGTCATTTCAGGCACACCACTCCATCTGTGCCCGATCCAAGACCCGGATCGCCACAATGGAGCTCGACCCTTGTACAAAAACAGCTGCGGAAATCCACCTGGATCAATCCTATACGAACAATTCCCAGTTCCCGGGTCATCCTGGGACTTCCAAGAAGTTAGGAACCTGTTCAACCCGGACCGCCGGTTCAGCCCAAGTTTCATAAATGGAAGCAGTGTATTAGAGGGATAATCAAACCCTTCCCACAAAACCCTTTGGCTCCCATTATCAAACAAAACAAAGTTTCCTGTATCCAAGAGCTTGGCCATGGAATTCTGTGGAGAAGAGAGAGTAACATTAGCAGACCAAAGAGGGACTTCTCTATCCTTTCCATATATGACAAGGCCTCCATGATCTCCATCGATAACTAAAAGTCCAGAGGTATCATCGAGGGGGTTGTTTCTATTTGCAACCCAAACAATGGTCTGCTCTGGAACTTTGTTATACCAAACTCCAACGTAACGTTTGCCGGAATTACCAGGGCTGAAGAACCCGAGGGCAAAGAGCTTCCTGCTCGAGACTAAAACGTCTCCGTCTTTGATGGTTTGGTTTGGAGTAAAGGAATCAGTGGAAATGCAAGAGGGGAGATGAAGAAGGAAGATGATGAGCAATGCAGCGATCATAGACCATTGACTAGAATTCATGGTTAGCTACGTTTCTAAGCTCAGTGAGGCTAAGATTGATTGATATGGAGGGATCGATTGAGCTAGCTAGTAGCTGAGATCTTAAATGCTATATTAAGACTCTAAGAGCTGGATTTTAATCAAACAGAGGTCCACCTGAGTGTGGTTGTAAAGCGACCATGACATAGACACTCAACCAGAAAAGTTTAACTAGCTGTGCATGCACTCATGCACAATGTGAAAGAAGTGTCCTGTATTGAACGGAAAGATTAACCTCAAAATCTACTTCTAACTTGACCAGTTCTACACCACTGATATTGTACTTGGAATGTACATAGATTAACGTAAACAGCAACAATTAATCAGAAAAATAGCTTAATATATTCAAATTCATAATCTTATAGAGTACGTCAAATATTCATCGTGTCCTTGTGACACAACTTCTCTTTATCATATATAACCACATAATCAATGCTGTCATTTTACATGGTGTAAATACATATAGAGACCGATAACTCTAGAGCGATGCCCGCACTAGCTTGAAGAAAGGGCTGCCCTTGTTCCACGTTCTTTAGAAGCCGAGAAATTGTCAAGACTATGAAACTTCATAGTCATCATTGACATAGTATGAATAAGACTGAACAAAGTCGAATGAAGTTTTATTAATCATACTTCTTTAATTTGCTAACTATTCATAATTCCAGTGGCTTTAGCCATTTAGCGAGCCTCTACCATGTGAGATCATTCACAGAATTATCTCCTTATTGAGTCCTGCTATAAGTTCTATTCATTATTAAAAATGGAGGTTCTCTTGGTGAAGTAAGAGCTGCATATATCGTTACTTAAGATGGAAACAACTGCTGACATTGTTGGCCTGTCACTCACGGACTTTTGCACACACAAGAGGGCAATCTTGATGCATCTCAAAACTTCATTCACAGGGTACGATACACACATATATGAGTCGACAATTTGCAATGAATTACCTTCTCTTCAGAAGTTCCAAACCTGAAAAAAAAAAACAGTTAATCATAAAGTCGATCAGCATGAAGAAGCTTGATAAATGGTCTATGTATCAATGCAAATTGACTAGGGTTTTTTTATCGAGATCACATGAATTCCTCAAAGGCATGTAAATTGACTAGTTTACTTACATGTTCAACCAAATTTGACTCGGGGCACGCCTCATTGTAATAACCAGCATTCTTTCTACCAGAAATAATTTCCAGTAGTAAAATACCGTAGTTGTATACATCAGATTTAAAGAAAAAATGTCCTTTCATTGCATACTTAGGTGACATATAACCATAGTAGATCGGAAAAAAAGAACAATCAAGCTCGACTTATATGAATGCTCAGAACTAGCACATTTTTATTTGTGCTCTTATAACACACTAGTTTCTGGACAGTTTCATTTTTTTTGGGCATCCGGCTTTTTCCGTTCGGGTGTGCTTATAGACACCTCCTAACATATATTGAACCATTCTAGCTTTAAAAATCCATGTCTTTTATCAATTTACTCGCGATCGGGCTTAAATGACTCACGCGTGTCGTAATTATTAAAGCTGTTGAAATTGTTGTTTTAATCGGTATTGAGTGACTTTCCAAGATTATGTTCTCCTCAATTCTTCTCATATTGACATCGGGATCCTCAGTTTTTAAATAAAATAAGGTATTGCCCCTTCTTTCAAGTTTCACCAAATTCGAGCAAAAACCTTTTGTTATAATACACGAGTTTCTAGCCAGTTTCTAACCAGTTTCACTTTTTTTGGGCCTCCGGCTTTTTTCGTTCAGGTGTGCTTATAGACACCTCATAACATATATTGAACCATTCTAGCATCAAAAATCCGTGTCTTTTATCAATTTACTCGTGATTGGGCCTAAATAACTCACGTGTGCTGTGCTTTGTAAAACTGTTGAAATTGTGGTTCTAATTGGTATTGAGTGACTTTCCGAGATTCTGTTCTCCTCAATTCTTCTCATATTAACATTGGGATCCTCAGTTTTCAAAGAAAATGAGGTATTGCCTTTCCTTTCAAGTTTCACCAAATTCGAGCCAAAACCCCTTGCTATAAGACATTAGTTTCTAGCCAGTTTCACATTTTTTGGGCCTCCGACTTTTTTGGTTCGGGTATGCTTATAAACACCTCATAACATATATTAAACCATTCAAGCTTCAAAAATCCGTGTCTTTTATCAATTTACTCAGCATCGGGTTTAAATGACTCACGCGTGCCGTGATTTGTAAAGCTGTTGAAATTGTTGCTTTAATTGATATTGAGTGACTTTCCAAGATTCTGTTCTCCTCAATTCTTCTCATATTGACATGGGGATCCTCAGTTTTCAAATAAAATGAGGTATTGCCCCTCTTTTCAAGTTTCACCAAATTCGAGCCAGAACCCCTTGCTATAACACACGAGTTTCAGACCAGTTTCACTTTTTTAGGCCTCCGGCTTTTTCCGTTAAGTTGTGCTTATAGACACCTCGTAACACATATTAACCATTATAGCTTCAAAAATCCGTGTCTTTTATCAATTTACTCGAGATCGGGCTTAAATGAGTCACGCGTGTCGTAATTATTAAAGATGTTGAAATTGTTGTTTTAATCGGTATTGAGTGACTTTCCAAGATTATGTTCTCCTCAATTCTTCTCATATTGACATCAAGATCCTCAGTTTTCAAAAAAATGAGGCATTGCCCCTCCTTTCAAGTTTCACTAAATTCAAGCCAAAACCTCTTATTATAACATACGAGTTTCTAGCCAGTTTCACTTTTTTGAGCCTCTGGCATTTTCGGCTCAAGTGTGCTTATAAACACCTCATAACATATATTGAACCATTCTAGCTTCAAATATCCATGTCTTTTATCATTTTTCTCGCGATCGGGCTCAAATAACTCACGCGTGCCGTGATTTGTTAAGCTGTTGAAATTGTGGTTTTAATCGGTATTGAGTGACTTTCTAAGAATCTGTTCTCCTCAATTCTTCTCATATTAACATCGGGATCCTCAGTTTTAAAAGAATATGAGGTAGTGCCCATTCTTTCAAGTTTCACCAAATTCAAGCCAAAACCCCTTGTTATAACACACGAGTTTCTCACCAGTTTCACTTTTTTTAGGCATCCGACTCTTTCTGTTTGGGTGTGCTTATAGACACCTCCTAACATATATTGAACCATTCTACCTTCAAAAATCCGTGTCTCTTATCAATTTACTCGGCAACGGGCTTAAATGACTTACGCGTGCCGTGATTTCTAACGTTGTTGAAATTGTTGTTTTAATTGGTATTGAGTGACTTTCCAAGATTTTGTTCTCTTATGTTCTTCTCATATTGACATCAGGATCTTGAATTTTCAAAGAAAATGAGGTATTGCCCCTCCTTCCAAGTTTCACCGAATTCGAGTCAAAACCAGTTGCTATAACACACGAGTTTCAACCTTTCAGGCCAGTTTCACTTTTTTTGGGCCTTCGGCTTGTTCCGTTCAGGTGTGCTAATAGACATCTCCTAACATATATATATATATATATATATATTGATAC
>NC_020493.1:3924526-3989268 GCF_000184155.1 Fragaria vesca subsp. vesca | reverse complement strand
TTTATCAATTTACTCGGCATCAGGCTTAAATGACTCACGCGTGCCGTGATTTCTAAAGCTGTTGAAATTATTGTTTTAATTGGTATTGAGTGATTTTCCAAGATTTTGTTCTCCTATGTTCTTCTCATATTGACATAGGGATCCTCAATTTTCTAAGAAAATGAGGTGTTGCCGCTCCTTCCAAGTTTCACCGAATTCGAGTCAAAACCCATTGCTATAACACACGAGTTTCAGGCTAGTTTCACTTTTTTTGGGTCTTTGGCTTTTTCTGTTCTAGTGTGCTTATAGACACCACCTAACATATATTGAACCATTCTAGCTTTAAAAATCCGTGTATTTAATCAATTTACTCACGATCAGGTTTAAATGACTCACGCGTGCCGTGATTTGCAAATCTGTTGAAATTGTTGTTTTAATTGGTATTGAGTGACTTTCCAACATTCTGTTCTCCTCAACTCTTCTCGTATTGACATCAGAATCCTCAATTTTCAAAGAAATGAGGTATTGCCCCTCCTATCAAGTTTCACCAAATTCAAGCCAAAACTTCTTACTATAACACACGAGTTTTAGGCCAGTTTCACATTTTTTTGGGCCTCCGGCTTTTTCCATTTGGGTGTGCTTATAAAAACCTCCTAACATATATTGAACCATTCTAGCTTCAAAAATCCGTGTCTTTTATCAATTTAGTCGTGATCGGGCTTAAATAACTCACGCGTGCCGTGATTTGTAAAGCTGTTAAAGCTGTTGAAATTGTCGTTTTAATCGGTATTGAGTGACTTTCCAAGATTTTGTTCTCGTATGTTCTTCTCATATTGATATCGGGATCCTCAATTTTCAAAGAAATGAGGTATTGCCCATCCTATCAAGTTTCACCAAATTCGAGTCAAAACCCTTGCTATAATACACGAGTTTCTAGCTAGTTTCAATTTTTTTGGGCCTCCGGCTTTTTATGTTCAGGTGTGCTTATAAACACCTCCTAACATATATTGAACCATTCTAGCTTCAAAAATCCATGTCTTTTATCAATTTACTCGGTGTTGAACTTAAATGACTTACGCGTACCGTGATTTCTAATGCTATTGAAATTGTTGTTTTAATTGGTATTGAGTGACTTTCCAATATTCTATTCTCCTTTGTTCTTCTCATATTGACATTGGGGGCCTCAATTTTTAATGAAAATGAGGTATTGCCCCTCCGTCCAAGTTTCACCAAATTCGAGCTAAAACCCCTTGCTATAACACACGAGTTTCTGGCCAGTTTCATTTTTTTTAGGCCTCCGGATTTTTTCGTTCGGGTGTGCTTATAGACACCTCCTAACATATATTGGACCATTCTAACTTCTAAAATCCGTGTCTTTTATCAATTTACTCGGCATCAGGCATAAATAACTCACGCGTGCCGTGATTTGTAAAGCTGTTGTAATTTTTTGTTTTAATCGGTATTGAGTGACTTTCCAAGATTCTGTTCTCCTCAATTCTTCTCATATTGACATCGGGATCCTTAGTTTTCAAGGAAAATGAGGTATTACCCCTCCTTTCAAGTTTTACCAAATTCGAGCCAAAACCCTTTGTTATAACTCACGAGTTTCTGGCCATTTTCATTTTTTTGGGCCTCCGGCTTTTTCTGTTCGGGTGTGTTTATAGACACCTCATAACATATATTGAACCATTCTAGCATAAAAAATCCGTGTCATTTATCAATTTACTCGGCATCGGGCTTAAATGACTCACGCGTGTCGTGATTTCTAAAGCTGTTGAAATTGTTGTTTTAATTGGTATTGAGCCAAGATGGTTATGAAATGTCTGTCAGGTGGTTAAGGTCACCTACGTTGTTATATAGAGTCAGTGAGGTGTTTAAAGTCACATAGGTGGTTATAAAGAGCCAATTAGGTCGTTATAACCATCGGGGTGACTAACTTTAACCACATACGCTGACTGACTCTTCATAACCATATATGTGACTTTAACAAGTCACCCAGATGGTTATGAAGAGTCTGTCAAGTGGTTAAAGTCACCTACATGGTTATAGAGACTCCGTTAGGTGGTTAAAGTCGCCTGTTAGGTGGTTAAAGTCATTTAGGTTGTTAAAGTCACCTACGTTATTATGTAAAGTTAGTCAGGTGTTTAAAGTCACATAGGTGGTTATAAAGAGCCAATCAAGTGATAATAACCATCTGGGTGACTGACTTTAACCACATATGTTGAATGACTCATCATAACCATATATGTGACTTTAACTAATGTCACCTGGACCCAGAAGGTTACGAAGAGTCTGTCAGGTTGTTAAAGTCACCCAGTTGGTTATAAAGAGCCAATAAGTTCTTGCCTCTAATGGCTGATGTCTAATATTAATGGGAGTAATGGCTGATGCAATGGCTGCTTAATATACATAAGACATAGCTTTTAAGACACGCTAGAACATGTTAAACTGGTTAATTAACTTTATTTGATCTTAATTTCATGACCTCACCGTTGATATTCATAGAGCATGAGAAACTTTTTCAATTGGCAAAATACCTGATTACTTATTTATTCAAAGAGTAATGTCATTTTAACCACGATCATCTGAAAACAAGAAAGGGCTGCAACATAAATTCTTCAAAATGTCAATTTATCCCACAATTCATAGATTAGACTCCCTCTTTGTATCAAAAGAAGAGAGACTAGACCTCAATGGGTTAGTCTAATGGAAACATGCAAGGCTATTAAGGCTATTATTCGGGCAGAAGCTGCAGAGGTTAACCTGATATTAGGAAGCCTCTCGTTTGAACTCAGAGCGTGTGAAAATCGTCTTTTAAGGATGAGCTATACCTAAATTGCTCCCGGCTTTGGAATGATAGCTCACTCAACACCATTTTTTGTATAAAAAAAAAAAACAAGAAAAAAAAAAGAGACTAGAGTCTACACTATCTTCGATATATGATCAATACAATAATGTCATGTTCACACGGCCATTATAATCAAGCAAGTTCGTTTCCTTTGTGCCTTGGTCGATAAATTTACTTGCTAACCAAATTACATCGTAGACTGTTGACCTCTACCTAGCTCTTACAATAGTACATGTCACATTATTGATAGAATTATCTTCACTGGTACCTGCTTTCTTCACTAGAAATGCAGGTTTACCCGGCGGAGGAAGAGCTGCGTCATTACTTAACATTCCTAGAACTGCTGACATGGTTGGTCTCTCGGTCGGAAAGTCCTGCACGCACAAGAGCGCAATTTGTATACATCTCAGAACTTCATCAAACTGGAACGAGTCTCCCAGAGTTGAATCAACTATTTCCAAGGCATGGTCTTCCCTCCACAGACTCCATACCTGAAAACAAATCAACTCATCATGTTAGCTAGAAATGAAGAGGATCAGCAATTGGCAGTGCCATTACTTGGATTTACTACTTGTAAGCTCACATGTCCAACTAAATTTGAGTCGGGATATGATTCATCGTAATAACCACTGTTTTTTCTACCACTAATGATCTCTAGTAGTAAAATGCCGAAACTATATACATCTGACTTCACTGAAAACAATCCTTCCATTGCATACTCTGGCGACATATAACCACTGCAGCCATAAAAACAGAAGGGTAAATGGTTTATCAGTACATTTGTGGTTTTACGACAGAGGGAATGGATGAAACACAATGCAGTATATGTTAAGATTCTAGCTACGTACTTTTGAGGAAGTCTACTTACTATGTCCCAACCACACGATTCGTATTTGCTTCATTCTGATCTCCTCTAAATATTCTAGCCAGACCGAAATCTGCAATTTTGGGGTTCAAGGAAGCATCCAGTAGAACATTGCTGGCCTTTAAGTCTCTATGGATGATTCTTAATCTTGAATCTTGATGAAGATACAAGATCCCTCTAGCAATCCCACAGATTATCTCAAACCGCGTCTTCCAATCTAAAAGTGCTCTGTTGGTTTCATCTGGAAAGTGTAACAAATTTAGACTAGGCTCTTATTTGCTTTTAGATTTTGAGAAGTGACAGTTCAAGATATGAAAGCAAATAGAGGACATACTAAAAATGAAGTAGTCCAAACTTTTGTTCGGCACATATTCATAGATCAGCATATTCTCTTCATCTTGAACGCAACAGCCTAAAATCTTCACAAGATTCCTATGTTGTAGTTTTGCAATCAGCATGACTTCATTTTTGAACTCTTCAATTCCTTGGCCAGAATGCTTAGACAGTCTTTTAACTGCAATTTCCTTTCCATTAGAAAGCACACCCTGAAAATATGATTGAAAATTAAGCTCAGCAGAACCCAATTCATTGTCTTGCAAGCCAAGGTAAGTATGCTTAATAAACACCGATGAATGCGGACAGACGTACACTATTCAATCAAAACTCAGATATCTGATATCATTGTATGAGACATTATTTGAAAGAGTCTACCTTATAAACGGAGCCAAAACCGCCTGCTCCAAGCTTATTAGACGCTGAGAAATTGTTTGTGGCTGCAGATATGATGCGTAGGTCAAAAAAGGGTAACTCTGATGAGTTCATTGTACTCTGATCATCAAGATCCGCGGTAGACTTTTCGAAGTACATTGACCCTGTGGGAACTCTTGATTCAAATTTATTTGGTCTTTTCTTGCCTGCCAAAATATAAGAGAAGTAATCTATCCGGCTCATTCTCATTCACTAATTGTGCAGAACTAGTATATATTAAGAGGCAATAGTAAGTTACTAAGTTAGCAACTGATTCATTTCTCGACCATGAATCGTAGATCTTGATGTAAAAGAATTGGAAAATCTTTTAATGTGAAAGTTCCTAGAGAAGTCCAAAACGTAGCTGAGTGAACTGAAGAAAAGATAACAAAATTTTTTTACCTGTCAATTTCCTCTTCACCAGCCAGTACACGAGGAAAACTACAAAGAAGAACAGTAAGACAGATACTATTGAAATGGCCAGCTTTGCCTTTTTGGTAGGAGAACCATTG
The DNA here is from genome assembly GCF_000184155.1 of Fragaria vesca subsp. vesca. Taxonomy (NCBI): domain Eukaryota; kingdom Viridiplantae; phylum Streptophyta; class Magnoliopsida; order Rosales; family Rosaceae; genus Fragaria; species Fragaria vesca. Next base: position 3,984,317 of record NC_020493.1, on the reverse strand, counting down.
GACTTGGCATACTGAGCTACAGAGAAAAAAACAAATACTTTGGTTAGACAAAGCAACTCATTTACAGAGTGTATCATTCATTCCTGCTCATATATGGTAGGAAAACTTTTCTGAACAGAGAATTGGGTAACTGAAATGCTATATCTGTTCATTCAATAGAGATATATGAATATGAAAAGTTAAGTACCAAAATCATCAAGATCATGAGCACATGTCATTATGAGCAAGGGAAATCTAGTACTAGAGAAGTAACAAAACAGAGAACTGTTACCCAAGATAGTAGCATTAACTCGAACATATAAATCTTGGCCAGAACTTGAAAATGTCCTTGTGTCCATAAGATCTTCATGCCATGTCACACATCCAATTCCTCCCTTGTTCTCACCTGCAGCCGAGTAAGCAGTGCAAGAACAATTTCTCCAGCACTCTTGTTCACACGCTTTTAGACTCAAATTCATGTTTACACTAGCCGTAGACGATTCTGGTATCTTTACTCGTACAATCTTCACAAATCCATCCCCATTTCCACATATGGATACTCCTTTTTCTCGAATACACCCCCCTGATCCATCTCTCAAGTACCAATCGGCCGGCGACTTGGGTACAAACCCAGGTAGGCATGTGCATTCAGTGCTAGCTACATAGTCCGGGGCACAGTTACTATTTGGACCACAGCGTCCATAGTAATCACACCGCTCTACTGGGGCTGACCACAACACGTTCCATTCTTGTGCATCACCATTCCATGTGGACCGTGCAATGGTTCCTGTTTCATCTAGCACTGTCCTAGTGTAGATTGATGAGGCATTAGTAACATCATACATGATCGATATCTCGTCTTGATTGTTCACAAAATTACTATTGAAGATGAAATTAGGTGACGAGACCGGTACGCCACTGAATCTCTGACCAGTCCAAGTTCCAGCCCTCCACCACGGAGCTCCATCCTTATACAAAATCAGCTGTGGAAATCCCCTTGGATCAATCCGATACGAACAGTTCCCGGTTCCTGGGTCATCTTGAGACTTCCAAGATGTACAATACCACTCTATTCCAGACTGCCTGTTCACCCCAACTTTCATAAATGGTAGAAAAGTATTTGAGGGATAATTAAAGCCTTCCCAAAGCACATTTTGGCTTACCCCGTTCTCAAGCAAGACAAGATTTCCAGAATCCAAAAGCTTGGCCAGAGAATTGTTTGGAGAGGAGAGAGTAACATTAGAGGACCAAAGAGGGACCTTTTGGTCTTTCCCATAAACCACAAGGCCCCCGTCTCCTTGAACTGCTAGGAACCCAGATCTGTCATCGACAGGATGATCTCTGTTTGCAACCCACACAACTGTTTGGTTAGGAACTTGGTAGTACCATACTCCAACATAACGGTTGCCAGAATTTCCGGGACTGAAAAATCCGAGTGCAAAGACTTTTCCGGATGACACAAGAATGTCGCCATCTCTTAGAGGTTGGTTTGGTGTAATAGTGTCAATAGAAAAGCAAGAGCGTATGAGAAGGAAGATGAAGAATTTAGTGATCAAAGATTTTTCAGTAGAGCTCATGGTGAGCCTTCTCTGAGAGGAATGCAAGGGCTAGCTGTTGATTAATGATATTGATTGGCCTTTCAAGGAAGAAAAAGATGACCATGACACAATCTTAATTTACAAATTCACGACCTTGAAACAGTCTTTGAGACGATTTCTATATGTTAGGAATCGTATTTTTACACACTGGTCAACTCTATGGACTGGAGAAAAATGTTACCAAGATAAAGGCATCTATAGCCAGGTCCTCATCATACAGAAATTTGAGATTTGTCTTCAAGTCCAAGAAATAGAGATAGTCCAAGGAAATCTACTAAAATAATGATGCCTGATATTTTAGGGCGCCTAAGTAAAGCTCCGCTCCATGTACAGTAGTTGGGTCTCTATTTTCACTACTCGTTCACTATGTGTTGAAAAACACATGAAAAACACAAAAACCTTAATTAGATGCATGTTGTAAATGCTCTTTGAAATATGTACCTTCTTGATGCGTAATTACTGGAAATGCGAAATTCATTTGTAAATCTACTTGTCTAAACTATGAACATATCAAATTAAAACCATGACATATGTTTTACGTATTAACAAAGATAAATTTAAGATAAGGAAGAAAGAAAGTGGAAAACAAAATACATACCCAAGACATTTGTGTCAACACGTAAATACAATTCTTGACCAACATTTGCAAACGTCCTTGTGTCCATCAAATTAATTAATCCCCATACCATGTCACGCATCCACCCTCAATTTTCCATCCACAGTTGGCCTTTCCACACAGGGATACTCCCTTTCCTCGAATGCATCCAGCCGACCCATCTCTGAAGTACCAATCAGAGGGTGATTGGGCTGCTTACCGTATATGACCAGGGCTCAATTTCCATGAATTACTGGCTAGGAGACCGGAGGTGTCACTGACTGGAACAGGGCTGTCTCTATTTGCAACCCAGACGATGGTTTGGTTTGGAACTTGGTTATACCATACTCCAACGTAACGGTGTAGGGATTTTCTGGGGCTGAAAACCCTAGTGCAAACTTTCTTATGAAAGAGACCAAAACGTCGCCGTCTTTTATGGGTTGATTGTGAGTAATGGCATCAATATCAAAGGAAGTGGAACCATTCGGTTGAAGGAGGAAGACACGCAACTATGATAAACCATTTAAGTTTGTTGGTTAACAGTTAACACTATGGACCTACACACATGATGCTCACATATGTATGTTAGAAAATATTTCAGGCAGTTTAAGACTCCGTCTTCATGTCCAAGAATGTAAAAGTCCAAGATAATCGACTATAAAATGACAATATGCATTAAGATATGTAGTTGGTGACTTGTTGAGAGTTGACAGTATTGTTTGTTTAGTTCCAAGCAGGTTTGAAGATAAGATGACTTTTTGCAGGTTATTGCCTTTGTTTTCAGACTATCAATATAGGATTTGGTTGGAGTTATTATCACCTAATTAGGTGCTGTACTGATTTAGTGCTGAAGTAAAACATATACATTACATATGTACGTATATAATATCATCATCCTCGGTTCTTAGCCAAAATTCACATAATCCTAGCTCTTACCGAGCTTCTACAATACTACATGTGAAATCATTCAGAGAATTAGATCCATCACGGCCACCGATATAACTGCTACTTCTCTCCAACAAGAATGCAGGTCTTCGTGGTGAAAGAAGAGCAGCATCACTACCTAGCATGAAAAGAACTTCAGACATGGTTGGCCGGTCAGCTGGATACTCTTGCAGGCACAAGAAGGCAATCTGAATACATTTCAGAACTTCATTGATGGGGTATGATTCACCGATGAACGAATCAACTATTCGCAAGACATTACCTTCTGTCCATAATTTCCAAACCTGAACACAATTTAGGTCGAGTACAAATTAGGAAAAATAAGTAGAGGGGTAAATCTGTTTGCTATTAGAATAGTATGCTCACATAGCCAACTAAGTTAGAGTCGGGATGTTCCTCATGGTAGAAGCCATTATTCTTTCTTCCAGTAATGATTTCTATTAGTAAAACGCCATAGCTATATACATCAGACTTCACTGAAAATCTTCCTCGCATTGCATATTCTGGTGACATATAACCACTGCAGCAGCAAATAGTTGGTTATCAAGCTTCTTTCACCAATCAATAGGCATGCATTATCAAGTTTATATCATATGACTCGGAGTAATTCACTTACTATGTTCCAACTACGCGCTTTGTATTTGCTTCATTTTGATCTCCCTTAAATATTCTAGCCATACCAAAATCTGCAATTTTGGGGTTCATAGAAGCATCTAGTAGAATATTGCTGGCCTTTAGGTCTCGGTGGATGATTCTTAACCTTGAATCTTGATGAAGATACAAGATTCCTCTAGTAATTCCGAGGATAATCTCAAAGCGTCTTGTCCAATCTAAAAGTGCTCTATTGGTATCATCTGCAAAGATTAGGTAGTTCAGATTAGGTTGCTTTTGTTTAAGTGACAATTTAAGAAATAAAAGCAAAGAAGCAGAAGACATACTAAAAATAAAATAGTCGAGGCCTTTGTTCGGTAAGTACTCATAGATTAGCATCTTCTCTTCATCTTGAACACAACAGCCTAATATCCTCACCAGATTCCGATGTTGAAGTTTCGCAATCAACACTACTTCGTTTTTAAACTCTTCAATCCCTTGACCTGAGGTCTTGGATAATCTTTTCACTGCTATTTCTTTTCCATTAGAAAGTACACCCTGAAAGGATAATTCATGTTGAACTTACAGTATACTTTAGTAAATTATGAATGTATTACACATTCAGTTAGCTTACACATAAATATCATATATCCTCATTAAAAGCATTACACAGTACAAATAGATGCATATCGGTGTATCCTATGATCGATTTGAGATGATATCTGAGGGAAACTGAGTAGTACCTTATAGACAGAGCCAAAACCGCCTGTTCCAAGCTTGTTTGCAGCAGAGAAGCTGTTTGTGGCTGCTGCTACCGTTGTTAGGTCAAAGAATGGCAAATCTGAGCTTATGCTACTTTCATCAGGTTCCATTCCACGAGTAGATTCACTGAAGGAGGTAAATGAACATTCATTTTGGCTTCTCTTACCTATCAATATTACAGATAGAGCTGGTGAAATATAATTGTGGCCAGACTTGTATATAGGACAACACATTAACCGAATAATGTTTTCATGAAGCCAAAAAGGAATAAGAGGTGTATGCATCTCAACAATGAATGACATGTTTACCTTTTCTCTTCCTCCTCTGTAACCGGCACACAAGCAAAACTAGTAGAAATAGCGCTAAAACAGATGCTAGTGAAATTGCCAGCTTTACCTTCTTGCTTAGAGAATCATTTGACTTCTTTGCGTATTGAGCTACAAAGAAAATAAAAATAAAAATGAAAAACACACTGAACTAGCATAGAAACATTACTCATTAGGGAAATAATGAAACCAGGAACATACCAAAGACGATTGGATCAACTCGTACATATAAAGCTTGACCAGCATCCGGAAGCATTCTTGTGTCCATCAGTTCCCCATACCATGTCACACAGCCAGTCTTGTCGCTGCTACTGTATGCAACGCAAGAACAATTCGTCAAACATATTTGCTTGCAGGCTTTCACACTCACATTCATATTAACAAGTGCACTCGACAAGTCTGGTATTTTCATACTTTCCAGGTTCACAAATTTTTCCCCATTTCGGCATGTAGATACTCCTCCTTTCTTCTTCACACACCCATCTGTCCCATCTCTTGCGTACCAATCAGTCGGCGACTTAGGTTCAAACCCCGGCAGGCAGCCGCAATCTATAGTATCAGCAGCGTAGGGATCACAGTAACCATTTGGACCACATTGTGCATAAAAATCGCAACGCTCTACCGGAGCAGACCAATATTCTGTCCACTGGTGTGCTCGATCATTCCACGTGAACCGTCCTAATGTTCCTGATTCATCCAAAACCGTCCTTGATAAATTTGACTGTCTGTTCTTAGCAGATGACATAATGGATACCTCATCTTCATTGTTCAATAAAATAGTTGTAGTACCCCATGTCTGATCAGCCCAAGGTGCAACTTCAGCCCTCCACCATGGAGCTCCATTCTTGTAAATAATCATCTGTGGAAATTCATTAGGGTCGACAAGCCGAAATGAACAGCTCCCGGTTCCTGGGTCATCTTTCGATTTCCAAGATGTTATGAACCTGTTCAGCCCTGACCGCCGGTTCAAACCAAGTTTCATAAATGGAAGCATTGTATCAGTGGGATAATCAAAGCCTTGCCATATAACCTTTTGACTATCCTCATTTTCAAGCAAGACAAGATTTCCTGTATCCAGAAGCTTGGCAATTGATGTGTTTGGAGAAGAAAGAGTGACATTAGCAGACCAAAGAGGGAAACTTCGGTTATTTCCATAGATGACAAGGCCTCCATCTCCATTTATGGATAGCACTCCAGAGGTATCAGGGACAGGGTTGTCTCTGTTTGCAATCCACACAACTGTTTGGTTAGAAATTTGGTTATACCATACTCCAACGTAACGGTTGCGAGAAGAATTGCCTGGACTGAAAAATCCAAGTGCAAAGATGCCGGAGACTAACACGTCCCCATCTTTGATGGCTTGGTTTAGCGTAAAGGAATCAAGGCAAACACAAGAGGGAAGAAGAACTAACAAGATAGGCAATATTGTGTCAAACCACATGGTTGTCTTTGCTTGAGTTGAGGAATGAGATTGCCCAATAAAAGAAAGAAAATAGAGAAAGGATACTGTTCTCATTTGGCATACTGTTCTGTTCTTGTTGGTTCTCCTTATTTGACCATCTGTTTTTGTGCAGCTGGCAGTCAAATAGAACTCATAGTCTCATACACATGATAATCAGAGAAGTGACGAAGTCTTTGGGTGTGATATAAACAAGTATAGAAGTTACTTTGTTTCAGGAAATATAAGGTTCACTATAACATTTTGTCTCCTTTCCATTTTTTCTTCATCCCCACTCGATGAAGCTTCCTCCTCTTTTTGTCACATACAGGATTTATCCCCTCTTAAAGTAGTAGCATCAACATCAGGATAAGCTTTTACACATTTGAAGAATGATTAAGAGTCTTGTTAGCTTAGTTAAGCACTCATTTGAATGGATCTTATGACCTCAGACTTGTCATCCGGTAGGGTGTTTGTCCATTTGAGACTTGTTCAAGTCTTCAAGGCGGATCGATGATCGATGGTGTATAGGTGTAGCTATACCATTAAATGTTTAGATTTGACAAAGCATAGTTATTCCATTTCTCTAGAAATTCTACAAGATGATCACCACAAAAATCCAGTATTTTTGACAGAGAAATTTGTTAATCCTCACATTATCTGCTCTGCTTTAAAACAGGACCATGAACACAAACAGGGCAAGATGCCTTGAAGAGTCTTCAAAGTATGTTGGAACTGGCATTTGATATCGATAAACAATTTGGGTTGACCCTGTATATATATTAACAAAGTTGACAAAGTAGAATGAGCTTTTCTCATAGTCGATTTAAACAAACAAAAGGTGCAATGGGAAAAACAAAACAAAAAAACTCACTAGCTGTTCTGGGATGATGTAATCTTTGTTGACAAGGTTTATCAACGCGAGTCTATCTTTCCAATACCAGAAGTTTCCACTCAAGTATTGGAGATGTATCTACAAGTGGCTAGCATATAGCTCAAAAACGTACCACATTTTGTATGCCGAAATGACTTCATCGATCCTCAAGAAACACCTGACAAACGTGCATTGTGAATTTGTGATCAGGTATTTCAAAGGAAAGTTGGCTTCTCATGATGAAGGAAAATCTGAGGTTCATGCTTACAATGGCCCTACGAAACAGGACACACAAACAGAGGAAGATATCATCAAAGCATATTGAAGAACAGTGGCCCTTTTGTATGGATAAACAATTTGAGCTGCCATTCCACACAGTAATATGAATTATCTTGATGGTGCAGTATATAAAAGTTACGATGTACAATACAAACTAACAAAAATACTTGGGTGCAATGGGGTACGTAGAAACTCGCGATTAAAACTCCTATGGATGAAGATCATCTTGATGTCTATAACGCTATATGCTTCAGAGGTAACACCCCATTACATTGGAATATAATAGATCTTCCATACGTTGTTATCTAACACTAACAGTAATATCTCATACAGGCTTCTTGTTGTACTCCATTTTTTTTTTTAAAGTGTTTGAAACCCAGCCTAACTAGGAGACTCAGCCTCACGTCCAGATTTTAATTAAATATCACAGAAATTACAATGTCTGAAAGTAAAAATACCTGACGGAATAGATAAAAAGAGAATAGGATAAACTCATCTCTTGTACAAAACCAAAAGAAAAAACATAAGAAAAGTAGTCATTCTAGTCAACAATAAGATCGAAAGTCTTCAACTTGGCTTTCTCCATTCCCCAAAATGAATACGACATCAAGAAAAGAGATAAGCTCCAGACATATTAACCCGCCATATGATATGGATTACCCATTGCATCTATATGCAAAAATGAGAGAAGTTCAACTGGGGGAGAATCATACTAAATTAAAGATGTGGATGTCAAACCGAAACTCGTTATTTTTTCAGCTACTGCGTTACCCTCACAAAAAATATGAGAATAAAGAAAATTCATGACACAAATTCGTTCAAGGCAATTAACCCATAAGATACGCAGCGGCCATGATGGATTAAAAGAAGAGGAAGTGTGACAAACCAAAACACTAGTTGAATCACTCTCAAGCCAAATACGATGCCACCCTAATTAATAAGCCAATTCAACTCCAATAATGACCGCCATTCACTCAGAGAAAAAAACACATCTGAATGATAGAATTTTCCCACTATTTCTATTTACGCATTACTTATTGGACTGACTTCAGCAAGTCAACATGGAAGACTGGTATGTGAGTCCCTTAACCTCACAAGTCACACACTAGTTCAATAATTCTGTCTTGCACGTCACTTATCTTTTGGCAAGAATCATATATAGGACCGACACATATTATTGTCTGAACCAAATTCCTATAGGAAATTTATACTTCTTATTTTACAAATTGAAAATTAGAAACCACTATATTTTATTTCTTCGCACATTAATTATGCATTTGCACCATGTTTAGATATAAAATATCTCTACATAAATTGATGGATCTACATTAAAGAAACATTGTTCAATACAGAGTGTTCATGTATCTACATCATTCCAAACTATAGGACTCTTAATTAGCGAGCTTGATTAGCATATACTATACAGTTCATATCAGTTCATTTACGGGATCAGCTCTTACACGGCTTGACCATTCTCCACTGTCATCACTTATCTCCAACAATGAATACGCAGTCCGTCGTTTTGGTGAAGGAAGATCTGCATCGTTACTCAACATTAGAAGAACCGCTGACATGTTTGGCCGGTCAGTAGCATACTCTTGCACGCACAAGAAGGCGATTTGGATACATCGGAGAACTTCATTGACAGGGTATGATACGCCGAGAAATGGATCAACGACTTCCAAGACATTACCTTCTTTCCACAAGTTCCATACCTAAAAATAAAAGGAGGATATTTCGTTAACATCATCATCTAGCTAGTAAGCATAGTTAACTTCTTTTTTTTGTTTTGGAAATGGCATAGTTAACTACTAGGTTGGGAATAATTAGTTAATTTTATGTTTTGCTGATAACATATAACTCACATATTTAACCAAATTTGTGTTCTGATATTGCGTATGGAACTGCCTAGTGTTCTTTTGACTGAAAATTATACAGCGCACCCGGGTGCACCGCGCACCCGGGTGTATCCACCGTCCATTTTGACCCGCCAAAAAAAAAAAAAAAAATTAACGGTGGAGATGACGGGTGCGCCGAATAGGCTCTCTCTTTTGACTAGTAATGATTTCCAATACTAGAACCCCAAAACTATAAACATCTGACTTTAGTGAAAATATTCATTTCATTGCATACTCTGGTGACATAGTTTTGGAAATGACATAGTTAACTATTAGGTTGGGAATAATTAGTTAATTTTATGTTTTGCTGATAACATATAACTTTGTTTTGGAAATGGCATAGTTAACTATTAGGTTGGGAATAATTAGTTAATTTTATGTTTTGCTGATAACATATAACTTTGTTTTGGAAATGGCATAGTTAACTATTAGGTTGGGAATAATTAGTTAATTTTATGTTCTGCTGATAACATATAACTCACATATTTAACCAGATTTGTGTTCTGATATTGTGTATGGAACTGCCTAGTGTTCTTTTGACCAGTAATGATTTCCAGTACTAGAACCCCAAAACTATAAACATCCGACTTTAGTGAAAATATTCCTTCCATTGCATACTCTGGTGACATATAACCACTGCATCAATGTCAACACATATGTTAGTTTGAAGGGTTAATCACTAATCAACATAATTTCTTCAAATTGATTTTTCCGAGTGTACTTACTATGTTCCAACCACACGGTTTGTATTTGCTTCACATTCACTTTGATCTCCCCTAAATATTTTCGCCAGACCAAAATCTGCAATCTTCGGATTCATCGAAGCATCCAGTAGAACGTTGCTAGCCTTCAGATCTCTATGGATGATTCTTAACCTTGAATCTTGATGCATATATAAGAGTCCTCGAGCAATCCCATGAATAATCTCACAACGTTTTGTCCAATCTAAAAGTGCTCTATTGGTTTCATCTGAATAAAATAAGTAGCTTAGAAAAGAAAAGAAAAAAAGTTGCTTATTATTTATAAAAATACAGTTTAAGGTACAAAAGAAAAAGGAAGACTCACTGAAAATGAAAAGGTCCAAGCTTCTATTCGGCAAGTGTTCATAGATTAGCATTTTCTCTTTATCTTGAACACAACAACCAAATATTCTCACAAGATTTCTGTGTTGGAGTTTTGCTATCAACATGACTTCATTCTTAAACTCCTGAATTCCTTGACCTGAATTCTCTGAAAGTCGTTTTACTGCTATTTCCGTTCCATTCGAAAGGGTCCCCTGAAATTATAGCTTTAATTAATATGATCATATCTCAAGTTTATCGTTCTAGTGTGTGTGTATATATATATCTATCTAATAAGGAAATTAATTCGTACGTTAACTAAAGGTAAGGATATCCTTGTTTGAAAAGAATTCTCTCTCTCTCTCTCTCTCTCTCTCTCTCTCTATATATATATATATATATATATATATACACACACACACACCCACTTCTTTGAAGTTCATGTATCGAATAGAATGAAAATGAGTAGAAATGTCTGCAAAATTTAAATTGTGAGTTGAGAAACACTACCTTATAAACAGAGCCAAAGCCGCCTGTTCCAATCATGTTTTCAACAGAGAAATTGTTCGTCGCGGCTCCGATGATTGTTAGATTAAAGAATGGTAAATCTGAGTTTGTATTATCAGATTCTGCAAAGTATGTTGACCCTGGATACAAGACAACTGAATAAATATGTTCTTGAACCCTTCCACGCCAAAAAAAAAAAAAAAAAAAAAAAAAGACCCTTCCACGCTGTTTAAAGGTCATGAGAAATGATTGCTTACCTTCTCTTTGCCTCCTTACCAACCAATACAAAAGACAAACTAGTAGAATGAACGTTACAACAGATAATGTTGACACTGCTAGTTTTTGCTTCTTGCTTAGCGAATCCCTTGACTTTTTTCCATATTGAGCTATTAAGATTGGAAAAATAGAAAAAACAAAATAAAATTGAAGTGAGGCCGCCTCTGTATGATTATCATCTATATTATCTTCTACTTATAATAACAAAATTTCAAGGAAATTAACAGGGAAGAGATATATAGAACAGTGTTACGTACCTAAGACACTTGCATTAACTCGGACATATAAATCTTGACCACCATCCAAAATAGTACTTGTGTCCATCAAGTCACCATACCATGTTACACATCCATTCTCCTCGCTGCTCTCATCGGCACCGGAGTACGCCGTGCAAGAACAGTTCCTCAAGCACTCCTGCTCACACCCTTTCAAACTCACGTTCATATTCACGCGTGCCCTCGACGAGTTTGGTATTTTCACATTTTCCACCTTCACAAACCCTTCCCCATTCCTACACATGTTTGCCTCTCTTGTCTCCCTTATGCACCCGTCCGAGCCATTTCTCATTTTCCAGTGAGTCGGCGACTTCGGTCCGAACCCGGGTAGGCAAGAGCAGCCGAGGGTAACCACCCTGTCTTCAACACGGTAAGGGTCACATTTACCATTTAAACCACACTGTCCATAGCTATCACACCGATCACTTGGGGCAGACCAGTACTTGGTCCATTGTTGTAATAGATCATTCCAAGCATACCATTCAACGACTCCTGATTCATGCAGCACCGTCCTCGGTGGGATTGAGGAATTGGTGTTAACGACAGACATAAGAGAGACCTCATCTTGATTGTTGAAGTAACGCATCACATCTTTCCATGTCTTGCTGTTCCAAGAAGTTATCTCGGATCGCCACCGTGGAGCTCCATCCTTGTAAAGAAACATCTGCGGCAAGCCATCTGGATCAACCCGGTACGAACAGTTCCCGGTGCCCGGATCATCTTTAGACTTCCAAGATGTCAGGAACCGGTTCAAACCGGACCGCCGGTCCACCATAAGTTTCATTCCTGGAAGCATTGTATTTGTGGGATAATCAAAGCTTTGCCACGAAACACTTTGGCTCGTATTATCATGCAAAACAAGATTACCTGTATCCAAAATCTTGGCTAAGAAATTACCGGGTGGATTTAGAGTAACATTAGCGGACCATATGGGGGTACCTCGGTCCTTTCCATAGATGACAAGCCCTCCGTTTCCATGTACTGCTAGGAGTCCACTGGTATCGTTGAGAGGTCTGTTTCTGTTTGCAACCCACACAACTGTTTGGTTGGGAACATTGTTATACCAGACTCCGACGAAACGCTTGCTGGAATTTCCTGGGCTGAAGAATCCAAGTGCAAAGATTTTCCCGCTCGAGACGAGAACAACGCCGTCTGTAATGGGCTTGTTTGGAGTAATGTTGTCAGAGGAGTTGGAACACTGGAGAAGAAGGAAGGTAAGCAATAAGCTGATATAACAATCAGCAGCAGAGTTCATGGTTTATTGTGACTGATTGCTCATAAGTGGAAGAAAGTAAAGGAATTAGAAGGTCTGTAGTCTTTCTTGGTCAAGCGACTCATCTCCTTTATATATACTAGGTTTTACAGTCTAGCAAGGTCAAACTGGAGACTCGTTCAAGGATGAAATTCGCTCTCCAGACATAAAAGTATTAATTAGTGTCTCGGGGACGATGGCTTTTAAATTTTGTTTTCTCCTCGTGGAAAAGACTAAGAAGTATGCACAGGCAAGGCCCTGGGGGATTTGCATTGGCTCGATCATTCACACTTGGCTGAGCTTGTCATAGAGAGTAATTAACTTGCTTCATTAGTCTTCATGTCCGCTCATGCACATTATAAATTACATGTATAACAAAATCCTTCAAAAGACTGGAGATAAATGTTGATCTATAAGACAGTTTCATGAAGATAGAGCAGAGAGTATTAGGGTATTTCTAAGTTACCCACTGACCGCCGTCGACATGCATGGTTGGTTGACATTTGTAATGTCAACGGGTAGAAACTGACTTTCGGAAACAGTCTCGCCGGCAGTATATGTAGGTATTAGAGAAAGTTTTCCAATTTGGAAACATTCCGCAGATAATCCCCGTAGACTTGGATAAAAAGTCAGCTAATCCATAATTAATATTTACAGTAGTTTAGGTTACGGTCCTAAATTTGGCGCGCACCAATTAATTAATCTTCTGCTACTTACTGGATTACATCGATGTATTTTGCAACAAATTCCTTTATCATTAGGAGGCTCCTCCGGTGAGTCCCGGCAACGGTCGATTCCGAAAGGAGGAGAGGAAGGGAAGATTGGGCTCATGGGCCTATGTCATCTGAATTGGGCTGCAGCAATGTGGCCTAGGCGGGCTGGGCCTCAGGGTTTTATCTTTTTCTTTTTTCTTATTTGGGTTGGCCTACTAGGTTTTGGGCTTCTAGAGGAGTGACACCTATGAGTCTATACTGCTTTGAGCGAAGCTGTTGTTTGAGTGGAAACGTGCACCATTAGGTCTTAGGCGTCACATTCAACAGGACGACTGTTTTATTTCAAGGTTGTTTATTAGATTTAGAGGTTATTTAACATTCTCTTTTTAGTTGTTTAAGATCCACATTTTTGGACCGTAGTTTTGAGGTTATTTTTTTAAATCTTAGTTCCTAGCTAGCATTAGTGGCTTTCACTTGCATTTGTATGATCTTCGGACCACTCATGTTTGACCGTTTTGGTCGTCATAATCTTTGATCAATAGAGTTTTTCCTTTTCCCTCAAAAAAATAAAATAAAATTAGTGAGGAATATGTAGCACCTGCATATATCCCAAGTTGTTTTTCGTAGTTAAATTTTTTAAATTTAATGTTAAATATGGCCAACCAGTTCTTTTCGCTCTTGCTATAGCACTCCTAGCTAGCTGTTGGCTACTCAAAATGAAAACATAATGTTGAAACTGGAAAGAATGACATGTCACAGTTAGCTTTGAGTAGTATGTACCATGGCGACTGATAGCTGCAAAAAGATTGACGGTTCTACTCAAACACCATTCGATCAACTCACTAAAACAATTGCACGGACTCATATTCTCATGCATAGTCTCATATACAGGTAAATCTTGCCCAGCATTCAGAAACATATTTATGTCTATCGAGTCCCTTCGCCCAGTTATTTACGTACACATGCATCCATTTTCTTCGACGCTCGGATATGCCATGCATGAACAGTTTCTCAAGCATTCTCGCTGTCCCGATCGCTTGCTTTTAAGTTCAAGTTCATGTTCAAACTTGGGCAGACGAGTCCGATGCATTTGCAAATTACAAGTTCCACCTTAACAAATCCTTGTTTTCGATAGAGACCTTCACAAAGCCATTTCCACAAGCATGCATGGCTAGTTCATGAGCTGAAGGTGACTGTGACTTTGACATTTTCAAAACAAAATAAAAAATTTGAAACAGGTCATCGATTAACACTCACATTTGCATGATGCCTAGCTACGCCAATGATTCGAAACAAGCAAATATTTAACAAGTATAGTAGGTACGCACTCTCAAGTTGAACATGGAATATGCACCTTATAATTCAAAACATGCAAACAAATCTTTAACGAAGGTTAATTACTCGAGTCGGTTGTTAATTTGAATATGAAAATGTTTGAACATGCCAAGAAGCATCTTGAAATGGAAATGGAGGTGGGTTAATTGGAGGTGAACCTCAAATGTAACAATACTATTCACGATAGGATTACTATTTATTCCCCTTGTTTAGTTGCATGGAAAAGAACTATAAGAAAAACAACTACATTTTCAGAGTTATATGTTGGAACTTATTCGTTAATTAGACCCTAAAATATTCAAAGGCGCGCAGAGAACGTGTAAAATCGATATTATGTAAACTTTAAAGTATCAATATTCATCCTAGCTTTAAGATAGATCCTAGCTAGGCTCTTATCGAGCTTCTACCATAGTACATGTCACGTCATTTACAGAATCAGCTCCATCTTTGGTTGATGAATCTCCACTAGTAGCATTTCTCTGCAACAGAAATGCAGATTGTCTAGGTGAAGGAAGTGCTGCGTCATTACCTAACATGTTAAGAACTGCAGACATGGTTGGCCGGTCAATTGCATACTCTTGCACACACAAGAGAGCAATGTGGATACATCTCAGGACTTCATTCCTAGGGTATGATTCACCCAGAGATGGATCAACGACTTCCAAGGCATTACTTTCAAGCCACAAGTTCCAAACCTATGAAAAATTTACATCATCATCAAGTTAGCACGTACGGTTATAATGGGATGATGAAGTTGTCTGCAAAGAGCTAGTATTGTTAATTAACTCACATGTTCGACCAAATTTGAGTCTGGAGATTCCTCTTGGTAATAAACTCTGTTCTTTCTGCCCGTAATGATTTCCAGTAGCAAAACCCCAAAGCTATATACATCTGATTTTACAGAAAATCGTCCTCGCAATGCATACTCTGGTGACATATAACCACTGGACAATGAGTTTGAAAAGGTAAGCGATTATATATATATATATATAAATATGAAATGATAAGATTGTATTTTTACCCAAAAATGACATAGCATGAATTTTTTATTTAATGATGTGGATAGGTGACTTGGCATACCATCTAGGATTAAAACCATAAATCATAGGCCTTAATAAGGCTCTCTAGCACTACCCATATAGAGAATGAAATTACTACGTAGTACTACTCTGAATTATCATGCATGTTGTATCTATGTTCTATTTTGAAGGAAATTACTTACTATGTTCCAACCACACGATTCGTATTTGCTTCATTTTGATCTCCCCTAAATATTCTAGCCATACCAAAGTCCGCAATTTTGGGATTCATGGAAGCGTCTAGCAGAATATTGCTGGCCTTTAGATCTCTATGGATGATTCTTAATCTTGAATCTTGATGAAGATACAAGATCCCTCTAACAATTCCACAAATGATTTCAAAGCGTCTCGTCCAATCTAAATCAGCTTTGTTGGATTCATCTGAAAAGAAAAGAAAGCAGGACCTTTAGAAATTAAAAACAATTCTAGCTTCCCTATTGATCAAGTCTTAGTAAATGATGCAAAAGCAATTTTAAGACTTACTGAAAATGAAGAAGTCCAAACTTTTGTTTGGCAAGTATTCATAGATAATCATCTTCTCCTCATCTTGAACGCAACAACCTAAAATTCTGACAAGGTTCCTATGTTGGAGTTTTGAGATCAGCAACACTTCATTTTTGAATTCTTCAGTTCCTTGGCATGAATTCTGCGATAGTCTTTTCACTGCTATTTCCTTTCCATTAGAAAGCACGCCCTGAAATTACAATAACCAAACTCAACTTACTGCAGCCTTGCCTTGAGTAACTTATATGTTATAGACACTCAATATATATGTTAGAGAGGGCCACCCTGAAAATAATCAAATATGCATAAAAATAATAGGAATCCAAATTCACTTGATAAGGCACCTTCAGGTTTGAGGGTGAGACTTGTTTTTTAAATAGTCTATTTCCGAGGAACTAATATCGTCTAATCTCTTATTAAAAAAAAAGATAATGTACTTGGACATTCAAAAAATCTACTAATCGATCGAGGGAAACAACCTTATAGACAGAGCCAAAACCACCTGTTCCAAGCTTGTTTTCAATAGAGAAATTATTTGTTGCTGCTGCTACGATTGTGAGATCAAAGAATGGTAGATCTGGCCTAGTATCATCAACATTTGTTCTACCACTAGATTGCCCCTGGTATGACCCTATGCTGTGTCCAAATATAAATTCATTTTGTCTTCTTGTACCTGCCATCAAACACAGAATCAATTCGATCTTTTAGTCTTCTCGATCACCGGCCAACTCATGAATTATAGAAAGGGAACTAGGGAAGTTCATTGTGTACGTGTGATTCGAGCAAGGGAGAAGTAAGGTAAAAAATGAAGTTGAATCAAAAACAAAAAAAAGTGGGAAACTATTAACGTACCATTTCTCTTCCTCCTTACCAACCAAACCACTAGAGAAAACACAAGAAAGAGCACCAGAACAGATGCCAGCGAAACTGTCACTTTTCCCTTCGTGCTAAGATCATTCGACTTCTTTGCATATTGAGCTATAAAAGAAAGAAGAGAAATTCAACAGTCTACAAAAAATGAGTCTTCATGAAATAAGTACTTTTGCTGATTTCCGAAAGCAAAGACTGTATGAACTAAAATGCATGATCATTTATATTTCAATATAGCTATCAGAGTCATGTGAATTCTAAAATGTAGTCCAGACGTTTTAACTCAGAAACATTCAAGCATGCAGTAGAAGGTATAAAGTACTAGCTAGATGTTACGCACCTAAGACAATTGCATCAACTCTCACATATAATACTTGGCCAGCATCAGCAAGTGTTCTTATGTCCATCAAATCCCCTGGCCAAGTCACACATCCGCTGCCCTCATCAGAACTCGAGTATGCCATGCAAGAACAATTTTTCAAGCACACTTGCTCACATTCCTTCAAATTCAAGTTCATGTCAAAACTTGCCTTAGACAAGTCCGGTATTTTCACACGTTCCACCTTTACAAATCCTTCCCCATTTCCACACATTGACACTCCTCCATTTCGCCTTAAGCACCCACCCGATGCACCTTTCCAGTACCAATCATACCAACCATCTAGTGACTTTGGTTCATAACCGGGTAAGCAAGTGCAATGGATGGCATCCACATCGTAAGGGTTACAGTTTCCATTCGGACCGCACTGTCCATACATATCACAACGCTCTACCGGAGCAGACCAGTACATGTTCCATTCATGTACTCGATCATTCCATGCGGACCGTTCCAAGATTCCTGATTCATCTAGCGTAGTCCTTGCTGTTAAAGTTGACTCATTGTCTGGAACATACATGACGGAAACCTCATCTTCATTGTTGATGTAACTCACCGAACCCCTCCATAGCTTCCCAGTATAAAATCCGATTAGAGTCCGATACCGGGGAGCTCCACCTTGGTGCAAAACTAGTTGCGGGAGCCCAGTTGGGCTGATCCCATAAGAACAGTTGCCTGTTCCTGGGTCATCTTGGGACTTCCAAGTTGTTAGTAACCAGTTCATCCTGGACCGTCTGTTATATCCAAGTTTCATATATGGAAGGAGAATATTTGAGGGGTAATCGAAGCCTTGCCATATTAACCTTTGGCTTTCATTCTCAAGCAAAACAAGATTTCCTGTATCCAAAAGCTTGGCTGTAGAATTGTTTGGTGAAGAGAGAGTAACGTTTGCTGACCAAAGAGGGTTACTTGAGTCATTTCCGTGTATGACGAGGCCTCCATCACCATTGATCGATAGCACTGCAGAGGAATCATTAACTGGGTTGTCTCTGTTGGCAACCCAGACTACGGTTTGGTTTGGAACATTGTTGTACCAAACTCCAACATAGCGGTGCTGGGAATTTCCGGGGCTGAAGAACCCTAGCGCAAAGATTTTCCTGCTAGAGACTAAAACGTCGCCGTCTCTGACGGGTTGGTTTGGCGTAAGGGCGTCAAGGGGAAGCTGGCAAGTTGGAGAAGCTAGAAGAAGAAGGAAGAGAATAAGCATTATCTGGATAAACGGTTCGATACTGAAACTCATGGTTGGCTTTTCTCTGTGAGACGTTTTGCTTTGGCAAAGTGTCTGTGCATCACTAGCTTATTCCAAAATGGACCGACTTCATATAAGTCTCGTTTGTTTCATGGAAAGTAAGCATGAAAGTTGTTCATTTCCAGTGTTTGGGAAAACATAAGAAAATGAAACACTTTCTTGAGTGATGAGAAAATATGAGGGAAAATGGTTCCTTAGGATTTGGAAGGAACCATTTTCTTTTTTTCTTTCCCTGCATTTATTACTCACAACACAATTTTTTATTATATTAAATTTCAACTCTTTAACAACTTTCTAATAGACTTTCTTGGTGTTACCAAACATCGAAATAGAAAGTTCTTATAAAACATCGAAAGTTCTTATAAAATTTCATTTCCCTTCTCTTTCTTCTCTTTCCTTTCCCATAGGAAAGAGGAAGGAACCACTTTCCCTCTGTCCAATTGACTAGTGTGTGAATGTGAGTCAGTCCAATTGACTAGTGAATGTGAGTCCTTAACCTCACAAAGGTTCCCTTTACGTCAAGTAATATTGTCCACACCAGATCAGAAATCTAGGGACACAAGACTAGCAGCTAGACATTTCTAAAGAAATGGACACACGGGAAGAAAATTGCAAACCTCATTTGAAACTCTACGTCATAGATCAACATCTTAGTGATGTATGTATGAACAAAGGCCTCAAATTCCTATATGTACTGAAACAAGAACCTATAGTTGTATTCCAGCTCTCTGCTTACTGATCACTCATGTGAACATCAGAACCAGTTATTGTCATATATTTTAATATTTATAATATATATTTATATAATAGCTTATATTTTTATCAAAGATTCAAGATTTGAGGCCTTACCGAGCTTACACTGAAGTGCATGTTACATAATTGATAATTTAGGAGGGTTCAACCAATTAGTAATGAGTGGAGAGGCTTAAACTCTTATAAATCACAGGCAATGTCTCATTTTTCCCAATGTGAGATTGATATCTCAACACGCCCCCGCATGTATGGCGAATTTTCAAGTCTAACACGTGGACAACATTTGGGGTGACGTGGAGTGCGTGTGACCTTTGGGCTTCACACGTGGACATGGGTAACCCGCTTTAATACTATGATAAAGTAGTCTAGAGTTCACATCTAAAATTAATTGACAATGGGTGGAGAGACCCAAACCCTTATAAACTACAGATAAAGTCTCATTTTTTCCGATGTGAGATTGATATCTCAACAAGTTATGGACCTTAACATGCAGTTATTGATAATTGATAATAACTTGTCTACAAAATGTAGATTGTTTAGGTGAAGGAAGTGTTGCATCACTGCCTAACAGCTAAACAACAAATGACATGGTTGGCCGGTCGGTTGCATACGCTCTTTTGCGCAGAAGAGTGCAATTTTGATCTATCTTGAAACTTCATTGACAAGTATGATGCACATAGCTATAGTAGAGGAAATGAAACAACTTGGTAGAATAGAAGGAAGATCACATTACAATATGTTATTTATAAACAACATGGTAGGATTGGTGGAATGATTGTTACGACGTACTTATGATTACGATAAATAGTACATAGTGTTCATATATTCACTAATTGACCAAATAAACTTTGCTCGATCATCTTTAAATTTGCAATCTAATTAATGATTGAAAACAAAATAATTATACTTAGAAATAACTCTCTATCATTGGAGTTATATCACGAGGTGTCCTTGGGGTTATATCACGAGGTGGTTGAGCATATATGTCTTGGCCAGCGTGATAAAGATCAACATGACTACGTCGCAATGTACTAAGTGCTATATATATATATATGGATGAGCTCAATAGATTCATCTAAAACTTGCTTTAGAAGTGTTGGGCTTTCAGCCAGACCGCACTATCCAGCCCAAGTTTTATAATCAAAGCCTCTCAGTCTCTCAGTCTCGAGCAAAACAAGCTGAAGAAAGAGCAACAGTAGCTGACCAAAGAGGGATACTTTGGTCCTTCCAATATATCATTACTTCAGAAGGCCTTCTTCTTCTTCATGTATCAACAGAGTTCCAGAGCTAAACAGCAACCGGGTTGTCTCTGTTTGCGAACCCAGACGATGTTCTGGTTTGGAACATTGTTGTGCCAAACTCCAACACAGCGGTTTATCGAGTTTCCTGGGCTGAAGAACCCAAGTGTAAATCTTTCTCCGGCGGACACAAAAACGGCGCCGTCATGGTGTCGGAGAATGTGCCACTCAGAAGAAAAGATGAGTAATTTGATGGGACTTGATGAAGCTGCAGAGCCCAATGCCCATTAGGGAAGGTGAGTACCATGTATGACTTTGAAACACACATGCATGATGTCCCTAATCTTAATTCGATTGTCTTAATATTAAACTGCAGCTGTCCTAGATCGTAGGATGATCTTAGTTCCTTTACCTTAATTTCTTAAACTTAGGATCATATAGATTGATTAGTTTTCAATCAATTGTTGTTTTGGTTGCTGCTGTACAATGTTGAACAGAAAACGCTGGGGAGGTGATTTGAATTATTGGGGTGAGCTTGCGTATTTCTCATGTGCTAAAATATTTATCCCAGGCATCTCGGTTGGGCTCAAGCCAATACTGTGAATGACTGTCTTCAATAACCCAACTCCTATAGCCTACATAACAAATACCAGTTAGCTAAGAGTCTAGGACCTGTTGTTGAGATTATATTCTAGCTAAGAGTCTAGGACCTGTTGTTGAGATTATATTCTAAAGCAAAGGACCCTGGTACTGGAAAAAATGCTGAAGCTTCACTATACATTGTCGTCATTTAGTCTTCCATGCGTCAATGGTGCTTTGGGTGATTCAACAGGTAAATGAATTATGATCCCTAAATTTTCTGACACACAATGGCAGGATTTATTGAACGGCAAATCGTTTTCTCGTTTTTGTGTCACTTTCTTGAATCCATTCTTTTTAGTGGTTGATGTTTGTGAAGGTGGATGAGCTTGTAAAATTCAGTGCTGTTCAGGCTGGCTAGCTAGTGGAAAAGACAGGAATGGAATACAAGGATATTATATGATTCCAGACCATTGAATTAGAAGACAGAAAAAAAGATAAAGGAAAGGAAACTGTTAACCTGCTATTGTTTCTGTTATTCTTCATTACTAGATTCTTTTCACACACACACACAACCGTTACCCCAGTCTGCTGCTTAGACAAGATCCTGCAAAGTGGGATCCCTTTGTGCTATGATCCCGCTCAAGGGACTTTTGTTTGTTCTTTAGGCTTAAGTTTAAGGTTTATCTAATGGTTCTGGGATTCCCAGAACTTGAGTGATAAATTTTAAATTTGACACCATAGCTTGTCGAGACCATAAACAACAGAAAGTTTGAGGTTGTTGTATGAGCAGTTATCGGGATCCCATCTACTCTTATTTTCACGACTTATTTATAAATTTTATATATAATATTTATTTTTAGATTCTCCTTGCTGGCATGACTGAAATTAATTTGGCCCATGATTTCTGAAATCAAGCTATTGCTCTTTTATTCATAGTTTCTTGATATCTTTTTTTTTGGGATAAATATGCATATCTATGTATTTATTTACTGATGGCATGACTAGTTTATCAGCTTGGATTGCTGATGTAAAATTTGGATACTTTAGAGCATATTAAATGGAGGGTAGTAAAAGAGATTTCCTTAATGTCACCCCAAATTCTGGTTCAACACTTTATAAGTATCTAAAATGGATGTTCTGTAGGTTTGAGCCCCTTCACCAATGTTTAGGATTAGTGTTATACAATGTATACATTGCCCATTCCCTAAACCAATGTAGCAGTTGTCTTGCCAGCCCATTCCCAGTTTCTGTTAGTGTTATACATACCCCTACTTTTGTTTGCTGCTCTACAATGTTGAACAGAAAACTCTGTGCTCTTAACTGTTTTTTTTAATACTTCTCTAAACCCAAAACACTAGTTTACTTAACAGAAGATTCCTTTACATTTGTTGTTTCGGATTCATATATAAACAAGAAATCTTACTACTTGAATATGTATGAAGAAAACTTCAGTATGTAAACACTAGCAACATAATGCAGACTTTTTGGCGGAAAAAAAAACATAATGGAGACTTGTGTTTGTTTTTAAGGAAATGATGCACATGCTGCGCCTTTATCGTGCTTGGAGCATAATTATAGTTACATTATTTACGGAATAAGGCCCTCGTCCTGGTGTTGATGGATTGCTGGATTGTAATATGAATGCAGGTTTCTTAGGAAAAGGAAGAGATGTTTCATTACTCAACATGAAAACAACTTCCGACATGGTAGGCCGATCTGTTACACATTCTTGGATGCAGAGTAGCGCAATCTGGATGCATCTTGAGACTTCATCACTAGGATATGACTGAAGCAGTGATGGATTGACTATCCCTAGTGCTTGCCCCTCTCTCCACAAATCCCAAATCTGATGCAATTCAGAAAGCCGTTTTAGACCAAACATTCAGAAGTACAGCATTGGTGAGTAAACAATAATATTTATTTTGCATTACTTACTCTTCCAATCAAATTTGGGGCGGGACTTTCGGGATCATAATCAGTGTTTCTCTTGCCACTTATGATCTCTAGCAGCAAGACACCAAAGCTAAAGACATCAGATTTGATAGAATATCTCCCCTGCATTGCATATTCTGGTGACATGTAGCCACTGTAGTCACAGAACAGGAGATAAGCTATTGAACATGTTCAGTTGTTTCATATGAATCCTATAACATATGGGTGTTCATGTAGTGTAAAGTACTTACTATGTTCCGACCACTCTGTTTGTATTAGCTTGGATTTGGTCTTCCCCAAACATTTTAGCGAGTCCAAAATCTGAGATATTGGGGTTCATTGCAGAATCCAATAGGACATTGCTAGCTTTTATGTCCCTATGGATAATTTTTAGTCTCGAGTCTTGATGAAGATATAAGACCCCTCTTGAAATTCCATTAATAATATTGAAACGCTGTTTCCAGTCCATTGATAAGCTTCTACTTTTTCCTGGTCCAAAAAATAAAACCATAAATCAAAGAATTAGTCCAGAATGAGGCAAGTGTACAAGATCTGCTCGTGGTTATACATTAGTTCATTTACCATGGTAAAAATCAATTATATAGCAGATCAGATAAATGTACTTGTAAATTGAGAGGTGTACCAAATATGAAGAAGTCCAAGCTTTTGTTTGGTAGGTACTCATAGATCAGCATCTTCTCTTCTGAGTCGATGCAGCAACCATAAAGCCTCACCAGGTTCCTGTGCTGAAGGTTTGCTATCACCATAACCTCATTTTTAAATTGTTCTAAACCTTGCCTAGAATCCATTGATAATCTTTTCACAGCAACCTCTTGTCCATTAGCTAGGAGCCCCTGCCATCATATTACTGACTTCAGTCAATAGTTCAGATTATAATGGAAGTGGGATTTCAATGTGATGTATGGGTAGGAGGACTTCTATTAACTTTACTCATCTGTCTTTGCTTTGACAAGTGCTTAACCCTATAAATTGATTGTAGCAATGCAAATAACAGATTGAATTGAATGGTGTTTAATTACGAATGCACGTATTATTTTTTACAGGGATATGTAGCTACCTTATAGACTGAGCCAAAACCACCTTCGCCAAGCTTGTTACTAATGGAAAAGTTGTCTGTGGCAACAACTATGCTGTTTAGGTCAAAAAATGCCAGGTCTTGGTTCATCTCCCCATCATGCCAGGTCAGTGGAATTTTACTGTCATCATGCTTCATTTGCCTGAATTGCCTCAGAGATCCTTTAAAACATAGATTGAAGTAACTTTCTATCAGTAACCATTTCTTGGCTGCCCTTTTACACACTATGCAGTCTATGCTTCATAGATTATCATAGGAGTTATTAATTACTATAATCTGAAATAAAATACATATCTTGAAGGAGTAGTTTTCTTACTTTTTGTCTTCCTCCTTGAACACCAACGTGTAGAAAATATAATAAATATCATTGCAATAGTTGGTAATACCAAAATCAAGAACACCCCCTCTTTGGCAAGGTACCTCTTTGACTTCTTTGCATATTTAGCTAAAGAGTGGGAAAACAGGGAAATAAGTACTCAGATATTGCCAAATATCAATGCATGACAAATAAACATATGGGATGATAGATGAAGAAATTCTTATGAATAAAGTACCTGCTACTATTGCATTGGCACGTATGTATAAGTCTTGTCCTTGTCGTTCAATATACTGCTTAGTATCCATTAAATCTCCATACCAGGTCATACAGCCACTTCCATTCCTGATATCTGCACTGGCATATGCCAGGCAAGAGCAGTTATTCAAACACTTCTGCTCACATGCTTCCAGACTCATATTCTTGTCCAATTCGACATTGGAAGTATCTGGAATATTTACATTTTCCATCCTTACGAACCCCTCACCGTTCCTACACATGGATGGAGCCCCGTGTTGCCTGTTGCACCCACCTGACTCTTCTCTTAATTTCCAATCCTGTGGGAAGTTGGGTTCATATCCAGGAAAGCATGCACATTTCACCCAGTTAGCCGTGTGCATATTGCAAATTCCAAAAGGGCCACACTTACCATACTTGTCACAGACATCTGTTGGTGCTGACCAAACGACTACCCACGCCTGCTGCTCTCCCTGCCATGCTAGCTGTTGAACTGATCCGGATGTACCAGACCCAGATATCACTATTATTGAGTGAACCGAATGGTCAAGAACAGCCCATGTCGTAGAAACCTCATCTTCATTGTTCACAAGAATTATGTCAAATGTACCATTGCTGCTTTGCCTGCTTATTTTATCACTCACAAAAACTGCATCACGTTCACTTAACCGCCACCATTTAGCATGATTGTTGTACAATATTATCTGAGGGGATCCATACAGTTCTGTCTTTAATGAGCAATTCCCCGTTCCAGGATCATTGTTTGAATTCCATGATGTGAGGTACATGTTCTTACCATGGTCCACTCCAATTTTCATATTTGGAAGAAGAACATGTGTAGGATGATTGAAGCTCTGCCATAAGACATTACTGTGGTTGGTGTCTTGATTAACCAAAACCAGGTTTCCTGAATCCAGGAGTTGTGCCATGGTATTAGTGTTACTTGGTGAGACAGAAACATTTGATGACCACAGAGGAAGGCCTTGGCTATCACCATGCGTTAAAACGAGATTTCCATCAGTACTAATTGTGAGAATTCCCGAGTTAGCATTGACAGGATCGTCTCTGTTAGCTACCCACACAACCGTGTCTTCTGAGAACTTGTACCAGACTCCAACATAGTGTTTTCTGGATGTGTCAGGGCTGAAGAATCCAAGTACAAAGGTCTCGTCGTTGGAGAGCATCAAGTCACCATCTCTGATTGATTGGTTGAAAGTGATGTTCATGGTAGAACAATTGCACAACTGGAGAAGAAGAAGAAGAAGAAGAAGAAGAAGAAGAAGCTGAAGTAATGCATTCAGTAAACCTTTTTCAGAGTGCATACTTGCAGAGCAAGGTTTTGAAATGAGTGTTTCTTCTACCTCCTTGTTTATTCCTCTTCTTATTTCAAGGTTGTGAAAGGAGAGTTTCTTCTACCTTTTTGTTTCTTTCTCATTTTTTATTTGAAATAAAGTGAGCAATAGATTATAGAAAATCCTACCAAAGTTGAATTCTCAGTGGAAGAAGATGAAAGCCCTGATAAACTAATAGGACCAATTTTTGTCATTACACATTAAAACAGTGCCAAATTTAATGAAAAACGTGATGTTCATTTTAGGCATGATGAAACTTAAAACTACAAAATCTTTAAATCTAGAATTTTGTCATAAGATGGAGTTAGTACACCATAGTTACATAGAAACTTATCAAGCAATTTGATGTTTCACTACTACTGGGTCGCATAAAATATTTTTAATCTTTTCCTCAAACAAAAAAAAGTTTTTTTAATCTACTGTTAAAACCAAGGACAATAAATGAAAGGCAGGGTAATAAAACAGGGGAGCAGGTCTTTCATTAAAAATCTTCTGGAGAAAATTTTCTTTTCTTCATCCACTGGTAGGCAGCTTCTAAAATCTTGAGATTTGTCTTCTCACTTTCTTCCGGGAACAAGTAATCGATGTATTCCTGGTACCCGGCAGAACCGTCTTCAGTTTCTATTTGCCTCCTTCTCTTTAGTTTCTTTGGCAGCATAGGTTGAACTAAGCTAAAATCACCCAAATTCCCAAAGCTAGCTTCCATATTCAACCATTCTTCTAACAACCTACTTCTTCCTTCCTTCTTATCAGGTTCTGAAGCTGGAAAATAGTCGAGAGCTCTCTCAAAAACCCTTCTAGCACGCTTGATGCTTTGTTTCTTCTCTTCACGAAAGCCAGCATCATCATCATCCTTGGCAAGAGCTTCTGCCTCAAATTTTGCATAACGTATCCACACCTCCAGGTGCTGCTCCATCCAGTCTAGCTGTCTCTCGTAAAGTTTTCTGGCTCTGTCAAACTCAAATTCAGACAGTTCAAAGTCGATGTAGGCCTTCCACATTTCATCATGATTGTCAAGCTCTTGTTGGCTGATCGCGAGTTCAAAAAGGTACCTTGCTCGTTCTGTTTCACCTAAAGATTTCTCAAACTCTGCATACGTGATCCATGCATAAAAACTCTGCATATTCCAAAGCAAATACTTATGATACAACGTCCGACAACGATCTATATTTCCAAGTTGCAGCTCAATTTTAATGTAGTTCTTAAATATCTTCAATTTAGGTGCCTTGCCTATAGCATTACCAAGAATGCTCCGTGCGGCGGTGAGATTCAGCTGTCGAATCTCAAACTTGGCAGCAAGAATCCATATTTTCGCAAACGAGAATTTCTTATGAGGAATCAGATTAAGGCACTCTCTGTAGACCTCTCGTGCACGTTCCACATCTCCGGTATCAAGTTCCTCATATAGTGCATAATTAATCCACAGATAAATATATCGGTTCCAATACCGCTTCTCATTAGCCGGAGGAACATTGGCAATAGCTCTCTCGTACACCTCTCGAATTCTTTCCCTATTCCCTGCACTCTCTTCTAGCCTTATATAATCAAACCAGGAGTCGTAGTTTAGAGGATTCTTCCTAACCTCATCCTCATACTCAAACCTCCTCGTTCCCACAATAGCATCCTCAATACCTTCTCTATCCCCATATCGCTTCTCAAAGCACACAAACTTCTTAACCAGATCCTCAGCTCTAGTTTTCGGTACGTGATCCAATCCAAATTTATAAACACACCTTGCTCGATCAACATTTTTGCATTGCTCTTCAAACTCAGCGAAAGCAACAAACAGCTTCTCGGACCCTTCATCATCAGCCAGCATCTCAACTGCCCTCTCAAACACGTTCCTAGCCCTCAGAACATCACCACCAATCTTCACCTCAAACTTGGCATACCGAATCCAAGCTTCAACCCCATGATGACATTGTACATACCTCTCGAAAATCGCTCTAGCACGCTCGACTTCATTATACCGGACCTCAAACTTGACAAACGCGAGCCAGTCTTCCTTCTCCGGCATCCAACTCATCCACCTCTCGTAAATCTGTCGAGCACCGGCCACATTCCCAATCATCTCTTCCATATGAACATACTTGTACCAAAGCTGGTTTACTCTCGGCAAGTATTGGACGGCACGGTCCAACACATTCCTAGCATAGTCTTTTTTTCCGTTTTTCATCTCCATCTCCGCATACTTGATCCAAAGCGTGGAGTTCTTATAATCTACATCGACGGCTCGCTCAAACACAGAGCGTGCACGTATCAAGTCCTTCTGCTTATCCTCCCATGTTGCATACTTGATCCACTCACTGATATTCTGCCTTGCTCGCCGGATTCGGTCCTCGAATTTCTTACGTTCTCGGAGAAGATTATCTGCATGCTCATCCGGGTCTGCGATTTTCTGTTTGGGAGGTCGGAATTCTGGCTCCTGTTGCTCACGGGCCTCCCGGAGGATTTGCTCGGCGGTGATTTGGATAGGGTTTGGTGTTTTGTTCTTAACCCTAGCTGGTTTTGGTAGGTTGATCTTCTTATTCTTTCGTGTTAGGTCGTCTGCGTCTTTGTCAGAACCCATTGTATGTTGTGGATCTGAGAAGAAGGATGTTAGGGTTTACAGAAAGAAGGGTGTGATTGTGTGATACCTTTTATTGGTGATCAGTCCGTACTTTGTTTTTGATGCGATATAGAACTCTATATTTTGGGGATGAGAGGTTAAGTAGTTATAGAACTCTATACTTCATCGCAATTCGCAAAATAAGGATTCTGGTGAGCTTTTCCCGTTTAGATTAGGAATCCTTGCTCTAGTCATATTTGGATTAGTTGCAGCACATAACCTTATGTCCGTCATTGAATCTGTTCTTGGTGTCCTTCGTCGACCCAGAGGTCTTCTCTTTTCTTCAGCTTATTTGAGTTCTTTTGTCTGTAGTTAGAAACTTAAAATATGATTAATGAATTCAATTTTGGGTTTTGTTATGATTTGGCGAACGAGTTGATATATAAGAGTCTATGTGTAGAACTCATATATCTATGTTTAGATCTCACCGCTAACTGGAATATATTCTTAGAGACGTAGTGGAAGCGTTTTAACATGATTCCTGACACGGATTAGTCTATGTATCTTGGAAGCATTTGAGGAACCGTATGATCTCGATAATAAAAAAAGGTCCGGTTCATGGGACATTAGTTTTGACACAAATTTTGACACTATTTGCTGGTCATTAAATTTAAAAACATTTAACGGTCTAGATCAATTGTAAATAATATGATGTCAACCTATAAAATTTGACGTGGCGTAACCTAATTTCATAATAAATCAAATTAAAAGAAAAGAAAAAAATCTAAATCTAAAATCTGAAAAATAGATCTGTGCGATATACAGAAGGAAAAAAAAAAAAGACGACATAAACAAAACGAAGGGAAGAAGAACACAGACCAAGAACGAGAAAGAAGAAAATAATAAAGAGGAGCAGGAAGCGATTTTGAAAGCGATCACTTCCAATGTTGCTTTGCTTATGTACCGGTGAAATTTCCAGGAAACAAATGAAGTCATTGATTATGTACAATGATGATGCCAATTGTCTTTGTAAACGTCCCTTCTGCCAATTGTCTTTGTAAACGTCCCTTCTTTTGTAGAAGTAGCGCTTCAATTGTCATAGACTCATAGTTGATTAAAACAGTGATTAAGTGAACCATGAGAGGCAATGATGTGAATCATTGCCATGATTCAAGAACATCAATACTCTTTTTTTTTTGGAAATGAAATATATTCATTGAGGGAAGAGTCCCGGTGCCTAAACGGCTTACAAACAGCAAATAAAACAAGAAAACTCATCATCTAAATCAACATAGAAATAGACACTGAAGAGTTTTCTTGCCAACAAAAAAGAGAGCAGCGACCAGACCAGCCGTGCTCAATCCCTTTCTACATGAGGGCAGGGCAATTCATCATTGCGAAGAACATTAGTGAGGGAAGGTGGTGGCTGGGAAGCCCATCGCAAACGATCCACCCTTCTGAAGGCAAGCCATGATTCAAGAACATCAATACTACTCTTACATGAGAAGCTAGCAGATGAACCATGTGAACCATATATTAATGTGCATATGTGGGTATCCTGGTTATATATATATATATATATATATATATATATATATATATTTTAAATCACTTCTTGCTCTTCTTTATTATTTTCTTCTTTCTTGTTCTTGGTCTGTGTTCTTCTTCCCTTCGTTTTGTTTATGTCGTCTTTTTTTCTTCTTCTTTATATCGCATAGATCTATTTTTTAGATTTTAGATTTTTTCTTCTTTTCTTTTAATTTGATTTATTATGAAATTAGGTTACTTCACATCACTTGCCACGTCAATTTTTGTAGGTTGACATCATATTTACAATTGATCTACACTGTTGAATGTCCAACAAATAGTGTCAAAATTTGTGTCAAAACTAATGTCCCATAAACCAGACTCATACAAAAATATAAAAAAATTTAGCGAGAAAACAAACCCTATAACGACTAACAACCAAACCTAAAAGCTCATAAATAATAAAATCGAATACAAAACAAACTAGAAAACATAAAATGCTGGAAATAAGTAAATTGCTGTTTTGAGGTCGAAGAGATGGCTAAAAAAACTCATATGTTGAGGCAAAACATCGAGTTTGACTCGTCTTACTGTTCCCATTTCAGAAAGATATAATAATTAGCGGGAACGGCTGCTGTGTACGCAGTACTCCGAGTACTGCAGCTCTCGTTTGACTTTGTCAAGCGGTGTGATAAGAAGCACGCGCCAAGCGCGCGTCTCGCGTGGAAAAGAGCAGGTTTTTTTTTTTTTTACCCCTTCGGTCTGGAGAGCCTTCTTCTTCTTCCTTTCCTTTTCTTCTCATTTGTCAACCTGCAACAACTCCTTTCACTATCTCTTCCCAAACAGAGCTTCCATCAATTACCCCTTCGGGTTTGTCCATATAGTTTTGTTTCCCTCAGCAACCTGGATCCACCGATCGAATTCGCAGATCGGTTTACGTAGATCTGGAAACGGGGTTGTCGACTTCGCTCGGAGCGATCTCCCAATCGCGTGCAAAGGTATCTTCTGCACTTCCATGTAATTCTCCCGCCTCGCAAATATACCCGGTCGGGTATTACCCGATGCAAAGCTTCTTCAACACTCCTCTTCACTGTTCGGAAAGTTACCCACCTCCACCGGCTCGTTCGCGGAGGGAGAATTACCGAGAGTCATGCACAACACGCGCTAAAAGCTTCTCCACCCGCTGCTTGACACGTGCTCCAGACAGCCGCAGTACTCAAGGTACTGCGTACACATTCCAGAACACACAAATACGACTCGGCTAGGACGTCTTGTTGTTGAGGATATATTTTAAAGCAAAGGTCCCTAGTACCGGAGGAAAAGCTGAAGCTTCACTATACATTGTCGTCATTTAGTCTTCCATGCATGATGCATCATTGGTGCTTTTGGGTGATTCAACAGGTAAATGAATTATGATCCCTATCTTTTCTGACACACAGTGGCAGAATTTATTGAACAGCAAATCGTTTCTCGTTTTTGTGGTCACTTTCTTGAATCCTGTCTTTTTAGCGTTGGATGTGTATGAAGGTGGATGAGCTTGTAAAATTCAGTGTTGTTCAGGCTGGCTAGTTGAAAAGACAGGAATGGAATACAAAGATATCATATGATTCCAGACCATTCAATTAGAAGACAGAAACAAAAAAAAAAAAAAAAAGTAAAGGAAAGGAAACTGCATGTTCAGCTGCTATATATTGTTTCTGTTATTCTTCATCACTAGATTACACACACACACACACAACCATTACCCCAGTCTGCTGCTTAGACAAGATCCTGCAAATTAAAGTGGGATCCCTTTGTGCTATGATCCCGCTCAAGGCACTTCTGTTTGTTCTTTAGGCTTAAATTTAAGGTCTATCTAATGGTTCTGGATTTCTGGGATTCCAGACCATTCAATTGCTGATGTAAAATTTGGATACTTTAGAGCATATTAAATGGAGGGTAGTAAAAGAGATTTCCTTATGACCTTCACCAATGTAGCAGTTGTCTTAATTGCCAGCCTATTCCCAGTTGCTGTTAGTGTACATAGCCCTACTTTGTATTGAAATATTTATATTAGATCTTGTTTCTCAAACTGGATTAAAGAAATAAATAATCAGCCATATATATGATTTGGTATTCACAATAGTTAGTATTTACATCCTCTTGAGTCTTGAGGGTTGGTGTTTTTCCAATCCCTTTTTACAACTATGATTTAATTCGTCTGAAAAAAACATGATAAGGCTCATGTATGTTTGGTTAACACATTTTCCCACATGCCTTAAGGGGCTCTTATTTAACAAGGGTATATATTGCCTTTTTGAAATATTCTTTGGCCTGGAGCAAGTATTGCCAAAGGGTCATAAGTAGATTTTCTTTGCACAAATTTTTCCCAGTGTGAGCCAAAGTGGGACTGCCATTCTTCTTGTTTGGTGTAATGCGGTAGATATTGCTTGACCCCAAGATTGGCTGTTTCACAGAAATCTAGAATTCTTTTGTTCTGAATTAACATGTGTTCTAGACCATCTGTTCCAGTTGAAGAGGGAACTGCAGATGTGAGGAATGCAACTAAGTAAAAAATATGTTCCTCCGGTGTAACCACGGAAGTTCTGTTGTCCCACCTGAAATAGGAATTACATCAATCATTAAGACAATTGCTAGCTATAGGAAAAGTTAATTTGGAGATAAATTAAGCACATTTGAGGATGTAACTGTTACTTTGATCTGTTAACTGGATAGATGAGGATAGGGCCGTTGCTTGTAGCTGTAACGATATTGCCGAACACTCCTCGAGCAAATGTATGAATTTTGCTCTTTGGTATAAGAAGATTGATCCAGGGGTGTGGAATGTCCCATAGATGTTTCGAGCGTAGTTTCATCTCAGATACATGTACCCTGTCCAAGAAATCTGTGTATGTAACTTGTGACACAAATAGCGTGGAAGGGATATAGCTCAATTGAGACAGCAACTTGTCAACTTCCTGCATATATGTCGCAAACAAATGTATGAGTGGCATTCACTTATATGTTCTCACTGAACGATTATTATTTTCTCATTATTTAGAAAGCTTTGAGCATGCTTCACCTGATTTATTATATCAGTCTTGTCCAAGTTGAAGTATTTGGCCAGTTCTAGGCAGTATAGAGTTCTTCCATCTGACTTGAACTGGCTAGCCTGAACCGGGTCTTTTGGACTGAAAGAATATGATCTCCAGTTGTTTAGCAGACCAGTCCTGTTTATTATCACAAATCCTTCAACATAATTAAATGTATTTTGTATAGATATTAGATGCTCCTGATCTCGGGTAAATGCAGTGAAATCTGAGTACAGCACTCTAATCCATTTTACCTGTTCAAGATGGAGATTGTATTAACATTTAGTACTTTCTACGCTACCATGGAACCTTAACTTTCTTTTGACACATTAGCCTAAATGATAATAGTTTAACGTACCCTTGCAGGTGCTGCTTCCAACAATATTCTTGCCCGGGTTATAATCCCAAACTGACCAAGTCCTCCAAGAACACCATGAAATAGGTCATGGTTCTGCTTCTCTGAGCATGTCACAATCTCCCCTTTTCCTGTACTCAGTTTTGGATCTATTAGTAGGCAACAACGTCGATGGTGCATGCAAGAAATGAATATAAATTTGTTTATAAAGAGTGACATGCTTAATGAGCATACATGCATAGAAACTTAAAATTGAGTTGATCAGTTTCAAATAAAAGACAGAAGTAGTAGTATACAGTTACTGTTATATCATTGTCATTTCTGCCCAAAGTTTAGTTTGAGAAACCTGTAACAACTTGCAGCTGGTGGACATTGCTGATCTGGGGGCCATGTCGGAATGCCTGGCCACTGATCCCGGCATTAGACAGAGTACCTCCAACAGTTAGATGTAGGTAGTCTGTCCATGATTTTGGTGCTAACCCATAGTTCAAGCTTTCATGCAGGATATTTATCCACAACTCACCACCAGAGACATCTGCATATGAAAAATTTCCAGTGAAATTAACATGGATGTCGATGGGCCGCTTAAGTGATTCCATATTGACGACGACTCCTCTGTGGGCTTGTGACTGACCCTGGAGTGAGTGACCATGGCCTCTAGCAGCAACTGTGAGCTCTGAACGAGGACCAATATCCCAAACATGCTTGATTAAAGCAGCTATGTCCGAAACACTTTCTGGATGTAATACCGCCACAGGGAGGAAGTGGTATCTGTTGCCAAAATCTCGGGCTGCATGCTCAACGTGGTCAAAGTTGAAATGACCATCAAGTTGAAGTGTGTATAATGAAGGCATATTATTTGATGAGCAAATTAGGTTCACTCTAACAGTTACAGAGCTCATCACAAACAAGATCATCAAGCTTTCTATGATAAAATTGTTCATTTTGTTTCAGAAGTTGATCGATCAACTGGGGACGAAGGAGATTTAATCTTTTCGTTGTCTTTTTTTTTTAGTGAGAAAAAGGGTAAAAGGCGAAAGGAGAGGTGTAGATAGAAGAGCAAAGGAAGCAGAGGGTTGAGGAGGAATTTAAAAGGGAGATAGAAGAGAAGGGTTGGGCTGTGGATAAGTCAACATATGATCAGGTAAATTTGAGAATCCGTACAAAGACTGCATATGCCAACTTTTTTTTAGTGGCATGGAGAAAAACCCAAGGGCATCTGACCGAAAATTCGTACGTACGTAGTGCTCTATCTGCTTCGGATGGTGATGCCCATATTCATGTCTGTTTTGCCCACATGTATGATCCAGATTGGGGCCCTTGAAATCCATTGTTGTCAGGGTGTCAACAATTGCAGATCGGATATATGAGAAAAAGATTT
This sequence comes from Fragaria vesca subsp. vesca, assembly GCF_000184155.1. NCBI lineage: Eukaryota > Viridiplantae > Streptophyta > Magnoliopsida > Rosales > Rosaceae > Fragaria > Fragaria vesca. Next base: position 3,949,147 of record NC_020493.1, on the reverse strand, counting down.
AGATGTGTCCAAGTGACACGTTGAGTTGAGATGGTTTTCTGCTTTTGTGGGGGAGAGGGTGAAGAGGTATGAGTATGACTGGTTTACTTACTTTGGGACCCTTTTGGCGCACTTTGATGGGTGAAGAAGGAAGGAGTAGCAGGGTTGGGGTGGGTAAACTCACAACCTTGTTGGAAGCACCAGAGCGCTGAACTCAAACACTGCTCGTCTGCCCATCATGTAGCTCCTGCTACATGAATGGTTTTCCCTTGTTTGTATATATGCTCTTACCTAGTTTCAAACTTTCAATCAATTACTCCTCTTCAGTGTGTCACTTTCCAATGTGGGAGAGCAACCGTACGCATTGTGGGTCTCTCTTGTTCATCACATGCATGCTTGCCTTGTAGAATACAACTTATATCAATAGGTCAATGGATCTTCTTAAATATATGGTTAAGTCGGCTTCCCTCAATCCTTAAATAAAGAAATCTCTGTCATACAAAAGAGACTTAAAGTGTGAAACCATATTAACCTAAATTTCTGCTTAATTACCTTGCTTAGTTTTTTTCGTAAAAAAAATAAACACTAAATATGTAATGAGTAATGTTACCATGTCAAGTTTTTAACCTGTTCAAGATATGACGAAAGAAAATATATATCCATCTTAGTCTGAGTTGAGTAATGAAATGACCGTGATAGTTTTCAATCAAACAACAAAAGAAGCATCAACAATAATTTTAAACTTTTGTCTTTTTATTTTCTAAAAATAATAATTTTTTTTTGACAAAATGCAATGCTTCTGGGCTATGGGTCAAAGCTGAATGCAATTACCCATAGCCCGTTAAGAAATGAGTCTTTTGGTTCTTTTCTCACTCCCAACGACTCTCAGTGTCACCTCTGCTTTCTGATCTTCAGAGCGCTTGTCTACACAGTGATTGCATGGCATGCTATCTGACATCAAAATGGAAAACTTGTTTTCAGATTAGAATACCGAATTTCCTTCTGCTCTGCTGTTTATAGGATCATCATCATCATCATCATCTTCTTCTTCTATCAGGTATTCCTGGTTCTCTTGTTTGATTTAATTTTGTTTCTGTTCTAGTTTCTGATATAAATGTCCTTGAGTGAAGATTTCAATTCACGGTTTTGCTTAAGGTGCAGTTAAGGATTGAATTTGGGATTCAAAATTGAAGCTTGAAACTAGTTCAGGGGATTGGTTAATCGTTGGAGGCGTATAGCATATATTGTCCCAGAAATTGATCTAAGTAACAGTGATTTGAATAGGGGGTGGTGTTTTATTCTTAACCCTAGTGGGTCTTGGTAGGTTGACCTCCTTATTCTTTCGTGTTAGGTTGTCTGCGTCCTTATCAGAGAAGAAAGGGTTTACAAAAAGAATAGAGGTTTATGTTGTTATAGAACACACTATACTTTCCTCACAATATAAGGATTTAGGTGAGCTTTTCCCGTTTAGATTAGGAAGTAGGAAGCCTTGCTTAGTTGCTTTACTCGTATTTGGATTAGTTGCAGCACATAACCTTATGAAAAAGGAGGGATTGTTTTTCTTCTCCTCGTATTATTAGGATTATGTATTTACTTTCCTAAATCAAGGAGAGAACTCCCACCCCTCAGATTGTAGGAAAACTCATCATGACAATCAGAAAACCACAAGTTCAGAAGTATTAGACAATGGAGAATCGGTTGGCTCGTATCATGATAGTAAACTCTGACAAATGCAAGCCTAAAAAATGTGGCCAGGAATGCAAGAGGAGCTGTCCGGTTGTCCGATCTGGTAAGCTTTGTGTTGAGGTTTCCCCTGCATCAAAGATTGCTTCTATCTCTGAAGAACTGTGCATTGGTTGCGGTATATGTGTGAAGAAGTGCCCGTTTAGCGCAATTCAGATCATCAACTTGCCAAAGGATCTGGACAAAGATACAACCCATCGTTATGGGGCTAACTCTTTCAAGTTGCACAGGTTAATTACCAGTCCCAAGGCCAGGGAAAGTTCTTGGTTTGGTTGGAAGGAATGGTACTGGGAAGTCAACTGCCCTTAGAATTCTGGCTGGCCATCTGAAACCAAATTTGGGTCGTTTTGATAATTCTCCGGAATGGCAAGAGATCTTGACTTACTTTCAGGGGTCTGAGCTGCAGAATTACTTCACTCGTGTTTTGGAAGAGGATTTGAAGGCCATTCTAAAGCCGCAGTATGCTGATAACATTCCAAGAGAAATACAAGGAACTGTAGGGGAGGTGCTCAACAGGGAAGATCAGAGGGGACTGAAGGAAGAACTGTGTGTACATCTTGAGCTGAACCAGGTTCTAGATCGTAATGTAGGTGATTTATCTGGTGGGGAGCTGCAGCGTTTCGCCATTGCTGTGGCTGTCATGAAGAATGCCAAGATATGTATGTTTGATGAACCTTCAAGTTACCTGAATGTCAAACAAAGGCTTAAGGCAGCCAGAGTGATCCGGTCATTGATCAACCTGACAGCTATGTGATTGTTGTGGAACATGATTTGAGCGTGCTTGATTACTTGTCAGATTTTGTTTGCTGCTTATATGGGAAACCAAGTGCATATGGAGTAGTGACCCTTCCCTTCTCAGTTAGAGAAGGAATCAACATCTTCTTGGCTGGGTTTATTCCTACAGAAAACCTACGTTTTCGGGATGAATCTTTGACGTTTAAGGTTTCCGAGACTCCAGAGAAAACTGCCGAGGGAATTCAGTCATATGTCCGATATAGATATTCAACAATGACTAAAACTTTTGGAAAGTTCAAGCTTCATGTGATGGAGCGTGAATTTACCGATTCTCAGATTGTTGTGATGTTGGGTGAGAATGGAACAGGGAAATCGACATTTATTAAATCACTGGCTGGTCTAGTGAAACCTGATTCTGAGTCAACCATGGAGATACCTGAGTTTAATGTGTCTTACAAGAGCCAGAAGATTAGTCCTAAGTTTACAGGAACTGTCAGGGACTGGCTTCACACTGAAATTCATGACTCGTATACTCACCCTCAGTTTGTGTCTGATGTTATGAAGCCTCTTCTTCTTAAGGAGATAATAGATCAACAAGGCCAAAACCTCTCTGGTGGAGAGCGGCAAAGGGTTGCAATATGTCAATGCCTTGGAAAGCCCGCGGATATTTATCTGATAGATGAACCAAGTGCATATCTTGATTCCGAGCAGCGTATCATTGCTGCAAAAGTGATATAGAGGTTAATACTCCATGCTCAGAAAACAGCATTCTTGGTTGAGCATGATTTCATTATGGCTACATATTTGGCAGACAGGGTTATTGTCTTGAGGGCACACCATCAGTTGATTGTACTGCAAATGCTCCACAGTCTTTGTTGGCTGGGATGAATATCTTTTTATCTCATTTGGACATCACATTTAGACGTGATCCGACCAACTATCAGCCTAGAATCAGCAAACTGAACTCAACCAAGGATACTGAACAAAAAAATGCCAGGTCCTATTATTACCTGGATGATTGATCTTGACAAAGCACTTTGCCTGCTGAAGAAGAAATGATTTAGTTTGCTGTTTCTTGCATGAATGAAGCTCCAAGCTCACTCCATCATATATGCCCTTGGCTTTGTTCAACAAGCATCTAGTCCTTAATGCAATCTTTCTGTTATGTATTAGTGATTCTTTGAGTACGTCATCATTTTGAAAATAAATATGAAATGCAATGCTTCTGTGCAATGGGCCGACGCTGAATGCATGCTTGTCGGGCTGTGGTTAGGCCCGTTAAGAAATGAGCCTTTGGTGTGATGATTTGGCATCCTATCTGAATCACATTTTTATTTTTGAAAACATTTAAAAACTTGTTTTTCAAATTAAGATACCAAATTTCCTTCTGCTGTTTATGGGGTCATCTTCTTGATCTTCTTTCAGGTATTCCTGTCTTCTTGTTTTAGTTTTAGTTTATGATGTAAACAGCCTTGGATTAAGATTTCAGTTCAGGGTTTTGCTTAAGTTATAGTTTAGGATTGAATTTCAGGTTCGAAATTGAAGTTGAGACTAGTGCTGGATTGAATTTCGGGTTCGAAATTAAAGTAGAAACTAGTGCTCAGGGATTGGTTAATCTATTCTATAATATAGGATTATAGCAAATGTTGTTCCAGAAATTGATAGTTAGTTTGATTCACAGGGTATAAAAATTGAAAATTTAGTTGAAAACCGTAGTGCATTGCATAGTTAGAGACATTCATAAGTTTGAAAATATACAAAGAATAAAAAGTTAGTTGATTGAAGTATAGCAGACTTATTGGAAGGAAAGAAAGATTGAGAATGATGTGTGTCCTGTGGTTTTAGCGGGCTTCAAGCATGGTTTTTGTTACATTATTTATTGAAGGTCCTCTTATTGATGCTTCTTCTGAGTTTGGATTGCTGGATTGTAATATGAATGCAGGTTTCTTAGGAGAAGTGAGAGGTGCTTCTTTGCCCAGCATGTAAACTACTTCCGACATTGTTGGCCGATCTGTTGTAGACTCTTGCACGAATAGTAGCCCAATGTGGATGCATCTTGAAACCTCATGAGCAGGATACAAACTCAAAGATGGATCAACTATTCCCAATGCTTGTCCCTCTCTCCACATATCCCAAATCTGATGCAATCAAAACACCATTTTAGACCAAACATTTTCAAGCTGGTAAGTCATTAATTGCATATACTATATAATTATAGTATTATACATAATGTATGTGTGTGTATACATATATATGCAGTAAAGGTTCATAGTGTTTATAATTTGCATACTTCTCCAATTAAATTGAGGGAGGGGCTGTTAAGATTGTAGTCAGTGTTCCTCTTGCCACTGATGATTTCTAGCAATAAGATACCAAAGCTAAAAACATCAGATTTGGTTGAACATCGCCCTTCCATTGCATATTCAGGTGACATGTAGCCACTGCAGTAACAAAATATGAGATAAGCTATTGATCATATTGCATATTGTTTCATATTGCATATTCAGGTGACATGTAGCCACTGCAGTAACAAAACATGAGATAAGCTATTGATCATATTGAATATTGTTTCATTTGAAATCATTATATGCTTTTAGTTCAGATCTTAGATATTCTGTTAAGTGTGAAAAACTTACTACGTTCCAATAACTCTGTTTGTATTTGCTTGGAGTTGGTCTTCCCCAATCATTTTAGCGAGTCCAAAATCTGAGATCTTTGGGTTCATTGTGGAATCTAATAAGACATTGCTGGCTTTGATGTCCCTGTGGACAATCTTCAATCTCGAGTCTTGATGGAGATATAGGACCCCACGAGCAATTCCATTTATAATGTCAAAACGTTTTTTCCAGTCTATTGACAAGCTTCTACTTCTATCTGACAAAAATAAAACATGAAACCTTTATTAAGAGAATTAATACAGAGTTAGGAAAGCACATGTAATTTCTTCTCTTATTTGGTTTTGCTTCAATTTAGTTAAAGCTTTCAAATGTGAGATGAGATAAATCAGTACTTCTAATTTAAGACACATACCAAATATGAAAAAGTCTAAGCTCTTGTTTGGCAAGTATTCATAAATCAACATCTTTTCTTCTGAATTGAAGCAACAACCAAGAAGCCTGACCAGGTTCCTGTGCTGAAGTTTTGCTATCAGCTTTACCTCAGTTTTAAACTGTTCTAAACCTTGTCCGGAGTTCTTTGATAATCTTTTCACAGCAATCTCCTCTCCATTAGCTAGTAGGCCCTGTGAAGTTCATCCTTTAGTTTAATTAATAATTGAAATAGTAAGGGAATGGCAATATAATATATCACTTTATCCTTGCTGAACATTTGTATACTTATATAAATCAGTGATTCAAATGACCAACAATAAGTTTTGTTCATTTCCGAGTGATTAAAGTTTACCGGGATCTATACCTTATACACTGGGCCAAATCCTCCTTCACCTAGCTTGTTAGCAATGGAGAAATTGTCAGTGGCAGCAAGTATGCTCTTTAGGTTAAAATATTCCAGGTCTTTGTGAGCTATACTTCCATATTGCTTCATTAGAGAGCCTGCAGAGCAAAAGAGAAGTATCAACACTTTGAGTTGCTGATTCACACAGTATTAAGTTATAGTCTAATAAATAAATATTGTGAGTAATCATCAAGAAGAAGTTTCCTTACCTTTTGTCGTCCTCCTTAAACACCAAAATCCAAAAAAGATCAAGAATATCATAGCGAGGGGTGGGATTACCAAAATCAACCACATCCCCTTTTTTGCAAGGAACCTCTTTGACTTGTTTGTGTACTTGGCTAAACAGTGGGAAAACAAGAACACTAAATCTCACATATTGTTCATAAGAACTAAGACATGCAATGATTGACCATTATGGCTTTTCTTTGGAATTATGAATTTGATTTGATGCGTTTGGATTTGGAGAGCTGAATCCAAGTAAAAGAAATTCCTTAGAAGACACATTACCTGACACTATTGCATCAGCACGAATGTAGAGATCTTGTCCTTGTCCTTGAGCAAACTGAGTAGTATCCATTAAATCTCCATACCATGTCATGCATCCGCTTCCCCCATTTCTCACATCTGCACTGGCATACGCCAAGCACGAGCAGTTATTCAAACACTTCTGCTCACATGCTTCCATAGTCAAATTGATGTCCAAATTGATTGTGGAAGAATCTGGAACCTTCACGTTTTGTATTTTTACAAACCTCTCTCCGTTCCTACACATGGATGGAGCGCCCTGCAGCCTCTTGCACCCACCTGATCCTTCTCTTAATCTCCATTCTTCTGGGGAGTTGGGTTCATATCCTGGAAAGCATTCACATTTGACCCAGTTAGCAGTGTATGCTTTACAAACACCGAATGGACCACACGTTCCATACTGTCACATACATCCGTTGGTGACCAAAGTGTGACCCATCCTTGTTGCTGTCCCTTCCATGCTAGCAATTGGAGTGATCCGGATCCGTCAATTTCTATTATTGAGATAACTGAAGGTTCAAGAACAACAAATTTTGTAGTAATCTCATCTTTGTTGTTCACTAATACAATATCAAACGAAATATTCTTGCTTAGCCTGTTTACATTAGGGAATCCATTCCAGTGAAGCCCATCCCAGTGACCAGACCGCCGCCACTTGGCCCGATTTTTGTACAAGATTATCTGAGGAGACCCGCTTGGTTCTGTCTTTATCGAGCAATTACCAGTTCCTGGGTCATTTTTTGATTTCCAGGATGTAATAAATATGTTCTTACCTTGTTGGAACCCAATTTTCATGTTCGCAAGAAGAATATGTGTAGGATGATCAGAGCTCTGCCATAAGACACCACTCTGGTTGTGGACTTGCTGATTAACCAAAACAAGATTACCTGAATCCTGGAGCTGCACCATAGTACTATTGCTACTCATTGGTATGACAGAAACATTTGTTGACCACAGAGGAAGGCTTTGACTGGTATTATAATGTAATATGAGATTTCCTTCAGTGCTAATTGTGAGGATTCCTGAGGTATCATTAACAGGATGGTCTCTGTTAGCTACCCAAAGAACTTTGTTTTGTGAGAACCTGTACCAAATACCGACATAGCGGTTGCTTGATGTGCCTGGACTAAAGAATCCGAGCACAAATGCCTCGTTTTTAGAGATGAGAAAGTCACCATCTTTGATGAATTGGTTAAAAGTGATGGTCATGCTCAAAGAATTGCAAGACTGGAGAGACAGAAGAGGAAGAAGAAGTTGAAGCAACGCATTCAGCAGGCCTTTTGTAAAATACATGATTGCATACCATCAGACTGAGAAAGGATGTAGTTCCTGAATTTATAATTCATCACTCTATCTTCTTGTTTTGTTTGCTTCTTTATCCATATTCTATTTGTGGCTGCTAGATTATAACAGTGTAATTGCCAAAGTTGAAACTATACAAGACAGTACGTGAAATACTTATAACATTTGGACCGGATTCACCATTTTCCCTCTAGAAATGTTTGACATGATGAAATTTAGAACTATAAGAATGTCCTGATGTGATATTGGTCATAACAGGAGAGCTACGGTATGCTACTGGCCATTGGCAGAAGATTCAAGCTTTCATGAAGTTAACACCATAGTTGACCATACTCCATTCCACTTCTACATAAGCAGCTCTGCACTACACCATTTAAATACTTTGTTGAATATATCGTATCTAAGTCCATATTACTTGCATCACATTTTATTATTTTAGCATAGGTATCAAGCTTTTGTAGCAGCCAGTGAGCTGGATGCTACAAACATATCAGGGCCAAGATTTTTGTATTAATTTCTCATATCAATACACCATTTCTGCATAAGTTTTCATGACTTGACCAATTCTGAGTCATGCTATTTGAATTGAACAGCTAGGTGAATTTCACTCAAGCCAACTGTTGTTTTATTTTATTTTTTATTATAGGTTTGCATCTTGGTCTTCAAAGCATCTTGACAAGACACGCCGGAGCATTCAATTTGCTTGGAACAAGAATCCTTCTCGATTTTCAGTAAATATACAGAGATGTTGTTCAGGTATTTTGCTATTCTGTATGCACTAGTGAATGAAATACCATTCGGGTCTCAGTAATCTACGAAGAATGAACCAGTAATTGAACAATGTAGTGTGCAGTGCTTATATGTAATAGAGACAGAAGTTCAGTTTTGAAATGTGACATTACCATTTGAGTAGAAATAGTCAAAGAAAATGTGAATATCTATAGAAACTTGGAACCCAACAAGCTTCGATGACTATCTGTTAAGAAGCCTTTATAGAAGAACCCAACAATCATTTTTAGAAGAAGCCTCAACTTTTGAAACTGAATGCAGCCTTTTTTGGTCGTTGAAGACTGGTTCATTCCCCAGCATGAATAAGTATGTTGGGAGGGGGAGTGAGGGAGCCACCACCCCACCAGACATTGATATGTCCAAGTAGTAATGATTCAACATAAAAAATAAGGCAGAGGAAAAACTCCATTCTGTACTTCTACTAAATTCAGATGATTGTCCTATCTGTTGATTGAATCAAAGAAAGTTTATGAAGTTTGATAACATATAACATTACGGTAGACATACTTGAAGAAAAATATTATTGAGTATGGTGTATGTCCTGCGGCTTTAGCGGGCATCAAGCATGGTTATTGTTACATTATTTAGAGAAAGTCCTCTTCCTGGTGCTTCTTCTGAGTTTGGATTGCTGGATTGTAATATGAATGCAGGTTTCTTAGGAGAAGTGAGAGGTGTTTCTTTGCCCAGCATGTAAACTACTTCCGACATTGTTGGCCGATCTGTTGTAGACTCTTGCATGCATAGTAGCCCAATGTGGATGCATCTTGAAACCTCATGAGCAGGATACAAACTCAAAGATGGATCAACTATTCCCAATGCTTGTCCCTCTCTCCACATATCCCAGATCTGATGCAATCAAAACACCATTTTAGACCAAACAATTTCAAGCTGGTAAGTCATTAATTGCATATACTATTATAATTATATATAATGTATGTGTGTGTATACTTATATATGCAGTAGTGGTTCACAGTGTTTATAATTTGCTTACTTTTCCAATCAAATTGCGGGAGGGGCTGTCAAGATTGTGGTCAGTGTTCCTCTTGCCACTGATGATCTCTAGCAGTAAGACACCAAAGCTAAAAACATCAGATTTTGTTGAATATCGCCCTTCCATTGCATATTCAGGTGACATGTAGCCACTGCAGTAACAAAACATGAGATAGGCTATTGAGCAATACTCCGTATAATTTCAAATGAAATCACTATATGCTTTTAGTTCAGGGGTTCCTATATACTATGTCAACTGTTAACTACTTACTACGTTCCAATCACTCTGTTTGTATTTGCTTGGAGCTGGTCTTCCCCAAGCATTTTAGCAAGTCCAAAATCTGAGATCTTTGGATTCATTGTTGAATCCAGTAAGACATTGCTAGCTTTTATGTCCCTGTGGACAATCTTTAATCTGGAGTCTTGATGGAGATATAGGACCCCACGAGCAATTCCATTTATAATTTCAAAACGGTCTTTCCAGTCTATAGACAAGCTTCTACTTCTATCTGACAAAAAAGAAAAAAACATGAAACCTTCAATCAGATAAAGGAAAGCAGATGTAATTTCTTTCCTTATTTGTTATGCCTTACTACAGTTAAAGCTTTCAAATGTCAGATGAAATAAACTAGTACTTCTTCAGATTGAGGCATACCAAATATGAAAAAGTCTAAGCTCTTGTTTGGCAAGTATTCATAAATCAACATCTTCTCTTCTGTATTGATGCAACAACCAAGAAGCCTAACCAGGTTCCTGTGCTGAAGTTTCGCTATCAGCTTAAGCTCAGTTTTAAACTGTTCTAAACCTTGTCCGGAGTTCTTCGATAGTCTTTTCACAGCAATCTCCTCTCCATTAGCTAGTAGGCCCTGTGAGTTTCATCCTGCCTTTAGTTTAATAATTGAAATAATAATGGAAAACGGCAATATATATACCACTTTGTCCCCGCCGAACTTTTGTCTACTTGTATATACTTAAAATAGTGATGCAAATGGCCAACCAAATTAGTTCTGTTCATTTCCGAGTGATTAAAGTTTACTGAAATCTATACCTTATAAACTGGGCCAAATCCTCCTTCCCCTAGCTTGTTAGCAGTGGAGAAATTGTCAGTGGCAACAAGTATGCTCTTTAAATCAAAATATTCCAAGTCTTTGTGAGTTCTACTTCCATCTTGCTTCGTTAGAGAGCCTGCAGAGCAAAAGTGAAGTAGCAGCATTTTGAGTTGCTGATCTACACACTATTAACTTATACTCTAATAATTTATCATTGTTAGTAATCATCAAGAAGAAGTTTCCTTACCTTTTGTCTTCCTCCTTAAGCACCAAACTCCATAAAGGATCAAGAATACCATAGAAATGGGTGGGAATACCAAAATCAACCACATCCCCTTTTTGGCAAGGAACCTCTTTGACTTCTTTGTGTACTTGGCTAAACAGTAGGAAAACAAGAACACTAAATCTCACATATTGTACATTCATAAGAACTTAAAGATATACAATGAGAGATCATTATGGCTTTTCTTTGGAATTACGGATTTGGAGAGCCAAATCCAAGTGAAAGAAATTCTGTAGAAAACGGATTACCTGACACTATAGCATCAGCGCGAATGTACACATCTTGTCCTTGTCCTTGAGCAAACTGAGTAGTATCCATTAAATCTCCATACCATGTAATGCATCCGCTGCCCCCATTTCTCACATCTGCACTGGCATACGCCAAGCATGAGCAGTTATTCAAACACTTCTGCTCACATGCTTCCAAAGTCCAATTGATATCCAATTTGATTGTGGAAATATCTGGAACCTTCACATTTTGTATCTTTACAAAGCCCTCTCCATTCCTACACATGGATGGCGCTCCCTGCTGCCTCTTGCACCCACTAGACCATTCTCTTAATTTCCAATTCTCTGGGGAGCTGGGTTCATATCCAGGAAAGCACACACATTTCTCCCAGTTAACCGTGTATGCATTACAAACACCAAACGGACCACACGTTCCATACTTGTCACAAACATCCGTTGGTGTGGACACAATTGTGACCCACCCTTTCTGTCCCTGCCATGCTAGCTGTTGAAGTGATCCAGATCCATCAATTACTATAACTGAGAAAACTGATGGGTCAAGAACAACCCACTTTGTAGTAACCTCATCTTTGTTGTTCACAAACACTATGTCAAACTCATTAGTGTTGCTTTGCCTATTCATATTAGGTAATCCACTCCAGTGAAGCCCATTCCATGGCCCTGCCCGCCACAGCTTAGTCCTATTCTTATACAAGAATATCTGAGGGGACCCATTTGGTTCTGTCCTTAAAGAGCAAATCCCAGTTCCAGGGTCATTTTTCGAGTTCCAAGATGTGAGGAATATGTTCTTACCATGGTCCAGCCCAATCTTCATGTTTGCAAGAAGAACATGTGTAGGATGATCAAAGCTTTGCCATAAGACTCCACTCTTGTTGTTGACTAGCTCATTAACCAAAACAAGATTTCCTGAATCCAGGAGCTGCACCATATTACTATTTCTACTTGCTGGTGTGACAGAAACATTCGTTGACCATAGAGGAAGGCCTTGAGTGCTGTTATGAAGTAGTACAAGATTTCCATCAGTACTAATTGTGAGGATACCTGAGGTATCATTGACTGGATTGTCTCTGTTAGCTACCCACACAACCATTTCTTTTGAGAACTTATACCAAATACCAACATAGCGGTTGCTTGATGTGCCGGGACTGAAGAATCCAAGCACAAACGTCTGGTTTTCAGAGACAAGGAAGTCACCATCTTTGACGGATTTGCTTGAAATGATAGTTGTTTCCAAAGATTTGCACAGCCGAAGAAGAAGAAGAAGCTGAATCAATGTATTCAGAAAGTCTTTTGCAAAATGCATAATTGCATATCATAAGTTTGCGGAAGGACTTGGTTACTGAATTTAAGATTCATCACCCTTGTTTTTGGTTTATATAGAAGTAATAGTTTATTACTGGCTGCTTACTTAAAAAATCAGAGGAGGGCATATTGTATGTTATTGATCATTTTCAGAAGATCAAAGTTTTGCTGAGAGCGACACCATAGTTGACATTAACACTTCTGTGCAGAGACATCCCTCAATTCCAGTTCTTAGAGAAAATCTGCACCAGTTAAACAATTCTTCAGTAAGTATATGTTATAAAAGTCAATGATTGAATGAGTAGAATTCCTTACATTTCGTATTAAATTACCCTATTCATGTACTGCTATATAATTTTCTATAGTACTGACTGGAACCCATTACAAGGGAGCTGGATGCTAGAAACTACGAAGGCCAAGATACAAATTTCAGCATGCCAATTTGCTACTCAGCTTTGCACATGTATTCATGAGTTAAAAAAAAAAGAGTTACTCTATTTAAACTGCACTGTTAGGTGATTTTTACTCAACTTAGGTTATTTAAATTTTTAATTAGTTATTTATTATAATTTTTACTGTTTATATTTCTTTCTAAAAACTGATTTATTGCATCAAGTACTGTGTAATTTAGTCTAGCCATGTGATGTTTATTTGTTATTATAGGTCTGCATTTTGGTCTTTAAAGCAGAGGAGGCACTCTGGACCTATTCAATTGGTGCGGGTCATGAAACAAACTCATTTCTAAATATATTGTTGAAAAGGTAATCTGCTATACTCTATTTCTGACTGAACTATAAATGATTAATTTTGTGTGAAGCCCTTATCTAATAAAGATAGGAAGATCAGCTGGAATTATAATGAGCTCCTATGACAAATATTCATGTACAAATAATTCTATTTGAGTAAGTTGAAACATTAATGTCAAAATTAATTTATAGAATCCTGGAAACTCAACGAGCTTCTATAACTGTAACTGTTACATCATTTACAGAAGAAGCTCCTCTAGATGTTGAAGAATCGGGAGCATTATTCTTAAAACTAAATGCTGCCTTTTTCGGACGTTGTAGAGTAGTTTCATTCCCCAGCATGAATACCACCTCCAACATTGTTGGTCGATCTATTGCATTTTCTTGCACACATAAAAGCCCAATTTGGATGCATCTCATAGCTTCATGAGTAGGATATGACTGACCCAATGATGAATCAACTATGTCCAAGCCTTTTCCTTCTATCCACAAGTCCCATATCTGAAATGGTTTTGAGAGTAATATTTAGATTGACAATTTACAGGGCAAGTTTGTCATCTGAAATCTATGAACATATCTGTGTACTTACTTGTCCAACCAAATTCAGGGAGGAGTCTTCGAATTGGAAATTGTTCTTCTTGCCACAAATAATCTCCAGTGCTAACACTCCAAAGCTAAACACATCAGATTTTGTTGAGTACAGTCCATCCATAGCATACTCGGGTGACATGTAACCACTGCAATGAGCCAATGACACAACATTGATATGTAAATACTGTGACTATCCATTTCATTTGTACATCATGTATCTATGTTTATGGTTAGGAATCGAGGGAATTGTGAAAGATAGAGAGAGATTTACTATGTGCCAACGACTCTGTTTGTATTTGCTTCGATTTGGTCATCTCCAAACATTCTTGCCATGCCAAAGTCTGATATTTTTGGGTTCAGTGAAGAATCCAATAGCACATTGCTTGCTTTCAGATCCCTATGGATTATTTTCAGTCTTGAATCTTGATGAAGATATAGGACTCCCCGAGCAATCCCAATAATAATTTGAAATCGCTTTCTCCAATCCAACAATGACCTTTTGTTTTTATCTAAACCAGAACAGAAAACCTTTGTGTCAGACAATGATGAAAGTGCATTTGATATCTGATGATTGTATGTGTTATGTGAAAGTATATAGCAGGCTTCAGAGATTGCATACCAAAAATGAACAAGTCCAAGCTTCGGTTTGGCATGTATTCATAAATTAGCATTCGCTCTTCTTTATCTATGCAGCAACCAAAAAGCCTCACAAGATTTCTATGTTGTAGTTTTGCTATAAGCCTTACTTCATTCTTGAATTCTTCTACACCTTGTCCTGAATTTCTTGATAATCTTTTGACAGCTATCTCCTGTCCATCAGGTAGATTTCCCTGAAATCACAGTCCAGTCTCAAAATGTTATGAAAATTTCTGATCATTGTAATTTTTGAACTTATCACTGGACTAATGTATCAAAATGTTTCAGGGAACGTACCTTATAGACTATGCCAAAGCCACCATGTCCAAGCATGTTAGCAGAAGAGAACTCCTTTGTGGCTTCAACTATGGTGCTTAGATCAAAAACCGGTAAATCTGCCTTTCCTCTTTGTTCATCAACATTTTTTTCATTTGACAAGTCTTCACGGCTTCTTGAACCAGAAGCAATATCATGCAGCAATTTTGGCTGTCCTCTTCTCCCTGTTTCACTCATAACATTTTTGCAATTTTAGGAAGTAACAAACAGTTTCCTCTAGGAAATGGTTTACAACAATGACAGTGCTGGCATAAGTAGTTGACATGCACATCATATTGAAACTTGAGCCGATAGAAATCTGTAAAATGAATTTACAAGATGGGTAAAAGGGCAAAATCTTTTCATACCTTTATTTCTCCTTCTCTTAAACCAACATAAAACAGCAATGATGAGAAATGAGGTAACAGAAATTGACAGTGCCAATATAATGGCTAGTTTCTTATTGTTGGCAGAGGACTCTCCTCCTGACTTATTTGTATACTGAGCTGAAAAAAAAAAAAAAAAAACTTAGTAATAGTTTAACTAGTATTTTTCTCAAGCCTCAGTAAAAAGAGTACCTGAAACTATTGCATCAGCTCTTACATACAAAGCCTCTCCTCCTTCTGTAAACTGCTTAGTATCCATGAGATCTCCGTACCATGTCATGCATCCACTCCCACCATTCCTCACATCTGCAACCCCATACGCCAAGCACGAGCAGTTACTTAAACACTCCTTCTCACACGCTTCCAAACTCCAACTTGTTTCTAATTTGATTGCAGAAGTATCTGGAACCTTCACATTATCCATCTTCACAAACCCTTCGCCATTTCTACACATTGATATTGACCCCTCCTGCCTCTTGCACCCACCTGATCCGTCTCTTATATCCCAATCTTGAGGTGAGTTGGGTTCATATCCTGGAAAACATGTACAATTGAACCCACTAACAGTGTAGGGATTACAATTCCCAAATGGACCACACTTCCCATAGCTGTCACAAGCATCCATTGGTGCTGACCAAACTGGAACCCAGCCGTGCTGCTTTCCCTGCCATACTAGCTGTTGTATCTGTCCAGACCCATCTACCACTATTACAGAGTAAATTGAAGGGTCAAGAACTTTCCATCTCACAGAAACCTCGTTCTGATTGTTGATAAAACTAATGTTGAACACATTGTTCCGGGTCATTCCTGGTATGCCACCCCACTGAATCCCATTCCATTGACCCGACCGCCACCACTTTGCCTCATTTTTGTACAAGATCAACTGAGGAGACCCATTTGGTTCCATCCTCAATGAACAATTTCCAGTCCCCGGGTCATTGTTTGAGTTCCAAGAAGTTATAAACCGATTGATGCCTTTTTTCCTGTCGAACCCAAGTTTCATACTTGCCAGAAGAATATGTGTAGGATGATCCGAGCTTTGCCACAAAACGTTCTGATTTCCTTGTTGGACCAAAACAAAGTTTCCTGAATCCAGTAGCTGTGCTGCTATAGTGTTGTTACTTGATGATGAGACAGAAACACTAGTTGACCACAGACGCAGGCCTAGACTGTTATTTCGAAGTAGCACTAGATTTCCATCAGAACCAACTGTGAGAACTCCTGTGGTGTCATTGACAGGGTTGTCTCTGTTAGCCACCCAAACAACCAAGTCTGGTGAGAACTTGTACCATATACCAACGTACCAGTTGCTAGAAGTGCCGGGGCTAAAGAAACCAAGCACAAAGGTATCATTTTTCGAGACCAGAAACTCGCCATCTTTGATGGTTTGGTTGAAACTGATGGTGTCTAAAGAAGTGGAGATCTGGAGAAGAAGGAGCTGAAGCAATAATGCATTCAGCAGGCCTTTTGGAGAATCCATAACTGCAAGAACAGATCATATGGTTGTTGAAAGGAGCTCTGTTTTGCTTGAGAGTGAGGCTAATCACATTCATTATTTGTTAATTGAAAAATCAACTCGGGACCACCACAAGGTCCAAATGGGAGAAAATATTGTCACAGAAATATCATGCTTTAGTATGCAATAGTGC
Organism: Fragaria vesca subsp. vesca; assembly: GCF_000184155.1. Classification (NCBI taxonomy): domain Eukaryota; kingdom Viridiplantae; phylum Streptophyta; class Magnoliopsida; order Rosales; family Rosaceae; genus Fragaria; species Fragaria vesca. The sequence goes on along the minus strand of NC_020493.1, from coordinate 3,932,426 downwards.
ACCCTCACCCTTTAAGACTTTGAACATCTAGTGACATGATAGTCTCCAAGTCCAAAACATATGCAAAAGTTTTAGTCTTTGCCACTACGTCTCGTATACCTATCAATGTCACAAAGCTTGGGAATTGAGGAAAGAAAATGAATGCATTTCTAGAAAGACTAGAGATCATCAAACTTGGAACGTTGTCGTTCGAATTTCCAAAGAAAACTGAGATCATGGTAGCTGTCGTCAATCTTTGGAGCTGCTGTGCTTTTACAGCTTGAAATCCACTTAGGAAATTTCTCATGAAATTAGACGCTTTCAACCAGACGTGTGGTAGTTAGTCACTTTAACTTATCTTATTTAAAGGTTAACCTTGCATTATCATACATATTTCTCAGTAGTGGCCTGGGTCTTAGAAAAATCCAATCTTTGGACAAACAAGTCACAGAAAGTCAAGACGGTAGGTTTCTCCCTTTCACACTTAATAGCTGAGGCTAATCATGAACCATTTTAACCAATATATATTATTGTGCTCTTTGATTATCTATTTGATTATTGCAGGAAGGATTTATTTGCTGTATAATTTTGGCTCTAGGATTCGTTCAAAGATTGGTCCACTGTTCCTGGCTAGCCATCAAAGAAGAAGAAATGGTTTGTGGTTGAGAGGATAGAGGTAAACGTTGACAAACCAACAGATTGAGACTTTTCAGTTGGTGGTGATTGTGAAAGAGGAAGACTTGGTGCAAAAGCCAAGTCCATGAGAAGAACAGTCAGGGTGCGTGAGTTATCACATGCATGCATTCATTTGGCTTCTTTAACATTCAAAGTTATTTTTTTTTTTTTTTTCTTTGGAGCATCAATTCAGAGAAACTAAACTAGTTTTTAAAAGAGTAACCATAAGTCTTAAGAAAAGAAAAAGAAATTATTATGCAGTATTAGACAGATCAGAAGAGGATGTCCGCAAACCCGTAAAAGTGCGGACGTCCCTGCTTTTGCAGCGATCAAGCGCCGACGACGGCCCTTCTCTTCCCGGGACGGACACTAGACCTTGATCGTGAGCTTCCTCTTGCCGGCGGACTCGCCGAATACCAGTTTGCAGCCGAGATTGATGTTGTCTGAAGTTTTGGGTGGAGGTTGCTGCCCAGACCTTCAACTCCGATCTCCATGACCTTCATCTTCATGTTAAACAGGTCCGGGATGCCTCTGGTGTCCGTCTGGCAAGAGAAGGGACGTCGTCGGCGCTTAATCGCTGCAAGAGCAGGGACGTCCGCATTTTTACGGGTTTGCGAACGTCTGTCTGTGATCCCGGCTGTGTGCAATATGATGTGTTTTATACCGTTATCACAGTTTCGATCTTCTATTCATCTAGAATACGAATGCTAAACATTATTGAGGTTATTCTTGAGGTAACCACAGAAGAAAGATATTCATGGTGAATTAGATGATTTCATTCATCCCAATTTTGGGGTCAATATAACTTTACAAGACGAGTCCTAATTGAAAAAGATATCCTAATAGGAAAAGATATCTACAGAATTCTATCACATTTACAAGTAATTAATCATATATACACAAAAAAGAACTCCATAATTCAATAACCACAAGTACCTAGCTAGTTTTCTATTGATTGATGCTGTTTGTGATTGTGTTTTGTGCTGTTGATCAACCTATATACATCATGAGTCAAAAATGTAGCTTCTTCATGTAATATTAATTAGCCTTTTGCTTTTGGGAAATTCCCTGAAGACTTGGTCTATTTTTAGAGTCAAAGTCTACAATTCTTATAACTCTATGAATTTAATCAATTTACCTTCAGCTCCAAAATGAGAGAACCTTCATATGAACTATATCAAAATCCCCTTGATTACCATGAATACAAAAATTCCTTAATAATATCTGGCCAAAGATGTTGAAGTGTTAATAAACCAAGTTTTAATTAATAATTGAACCATGTTCTTGATTATCTTAAGTTCCCAATAATTGCTGCCAAGTAAAAAAAGTTAACAAGTATCAATCATAGTCGTCAAGACTCCCATTTGCAGACCTACACATGTTTTCTGATACCATTATTATTACGGTTTTTATTTAAAGATTAAATTCAGTTTGCCCCTCGTACTTTAAGTCAATAATTAGTTTGGTCCCATATCTTTTTTTTAATAACGTTGGTCCTTGAAGTTCTATTTCACGTCAGTTTAGTCTAATTTTTGAATTGCCCTCCTTACCATGATGTCATGCACTGAGTTGTCCGCGACACAAGAGCCTAGTTTCTGACTTAAAAGGGCAAAATAGTCATTGTATCATATATTGCCCTCATCAATATAACGAACTCTCCACTCTCTGTTGGTCGGAGTCCCATACCCCGTCTCGAGCTGCGACGGAGCTCAGCGCTCCCTTCCGTCATCCGGCCGTCTCTCAGCGTCCCATCAGTGGCCAGGGCTTCTTCTCGCCATCCCCGATGTCTTTGTTGTGTCAGATTTCATGTAGGAGCGCTGCTAAAAGAGAATCGGAGGAGAGAAGGTGACTGCCTCTCCGATCGGATATCCGATTCCGATCACGGCGGCGAGCGTGACTGGTGTGGATAGCTTAGTCTCGCCATCCCCATTCTATATGTGGTCTCGATTTCTTTAGAGGAGCCTCCATGACTGAGAATCGATTAATTGAAGTTTAAGCAGTTTTTCGGCGAATTTATGTGTTTTCTGGCCACCGTCGAAGGCAATTGAGGTATGAACCTTGATATTCTCTTCAAGCTCTACCTCTGTATATAATTGGAATTGAGTTTGGTGATGTTTGGGAGAATTTGGGTTTTAGGCAGAGGAGGACCGCCGTGAGTGACGTTCACGGCGGCGGTGGGGGTTGAAGGAATTGGTTTCCGGCTTTGTTAGTATATATACTAAATTTGTATGAGATAGTCAGTTTTGATTTTGGGATGAGATTGAAGAAGTTGGAGTTCTGGGATTTTGGTAGTGTTCAATTATTGTGCAGGGTGGTTTAATTAAGAATAGAGGAGTTGAGATTTTCTGGGTTTGATTGAGCTTGACAATAGCATTGGAACAGAGTTAAGTTATTATGTTGCTTAAATTCCAGAAACGGAGGGAGTTGAAGGATTGATGATGAACTGTATGTTGTTCTTTTCATTTTGGTATATGATAAAATGACTATTTTGCCTTTTTAAGTCAGAAACTGGGCCCTTATGTCGCGGACAACTCAGCACATGACGTTATAGTAAGGAGGACAATTCAAAAATTGGACTAAACTGATGTGAAATAAAACTTCAAGGATCAATGTTATTAAAAAAAATGATATGGGACTAAACTGATGATTGATCTAAAGTACGAGGGGGCAAACTCAATTTAATATTTTATTTAATATAGAAAAATGTCCCGCTTATTTTGTGGTTTTTCAGGATCTGAAAATTAACAAGTATTTAAAAAGCAAATTATTTTCTTGATTTAGCAGCATTAATCTGTTAATCACCAGCAGGGCATCAAGACTTGGACAGGAGTTGAGCCCAGAATGACTGCTATTAGACGAGTCATTGTTCGGGAAACTTCAAAGTAGAAGTCCAGAAGATCAATGTAAAGCGATTTTATCTCATTACTCACCAGCTCCAATTATGAAAATGAGGAAAAATATGCCATTGGTTCATTACTACACATTTGAGAGTGCAGAGAAAATGTTTTTGAAAGCTTTGCTTCTCTCCCTCCTCTTTCAGTTCTGCAGTTCCAGGGACACCATTAGAGGGAATGAAGACCAATTGAGGGATGTTGATGGAGACTATTTAGTGTCCAGAGAAAGGAAGTTTGAGTTGGGTTTCTTCGGCCCTGGAAATTCTAGCAACCGGTACGTTGGAATTTGGTATTCTGAGACTAGATTATCTCAAAAAATAGTGGTGTGGGTTGCAAACAGGAACAACCCCATTAATGATAGCTCTGGTGTGCTCACAATCAACAGGTATGGAGAATTTGTCCTTTATGCTCATAACATGAAGAGCACGCTTTGGTTTACTAATGTGACGCGGTCGGTCAAGAATGTTAACACTAGCACTTTATCAGCACAGCTTTTGGATACAGGAAATTTTGTTGTGTTCCAGGATGATAATAATGATATATTTATATGGCAGAGTTTTGATCATCCTACAGATACTCTACTTCCAGGTATGAAACTTGGGGTGAATTGGAAAACTGGGCTAGAATGGGTTTTAACATCTTGGAAGTCACATGATGACCCTGCAGCTGGGGAATATACACATAGGCTCTATCAAAATCAGACTTCTTTCCCCCAATTTTTTACATATAAAGGTTTGAGTAAGTATTGGCGAAGCGCTCCAGGGCCCGCTGCTAGTTTGGTCATTAATCAAGAGGAAACTTATTATTTCATGAATAAAATCAATGGAATTGCGAGAACAACTTTGAATGGTTCTGAGTTACAGTTCCTTTTATGGAGTGATGGAGACCGTCAATGGAAGCAAAGCTATGCTGAACCGAAATTACAGTGTGACTGGTACGGACATTGTGGTGCCAACAGCAAATGTTACCTTGACAATATCAGTCTGTTTGAGTGTGACTGTCTACCCGGTTTTGAACCAAAATCTATCAATGAGTGGAACCAGAATGATGGGTCAGATGGATGTGTGAGTAAACGAAAGGAAGTTTCTAAGTGTGGGAATGGAGATGGGTTTGTGCAGGTGACAAGCGTTAAATTTCCAGACACATCAATAGCAGCTCGACTGGAAGCACGTATAAGTAATGAAGTGTGTAGGCAGGAGTGCTTGGCAAATTGTTCTTGCAAAGCATATATGAGCCTTGAAAATGAAGAGGGTGTTGTTGATTGTTGGACATGGTATGATGATTTGATGGATATTATAGTGTACACAGAGGCTGGACGAGATCTATATGTTCGTGTGGATCAAATGGAATTAGGTAATGTACTACTTAGCTTGCAGTGGAAGCAAACTCAACTAATATCACAAAGTTGTTATTATCACATTGCCTACTTTGTTTTTCATGCTTTTCTAACCCTTTGTTAACCTCTATATATGTAGCTGAGAGTGCTGGAAAATCCAAAGGTTTCTTTAAAAGGAGTATGCTTGCCATTTCTATAGTCTGTGCTCTGCTAGCATTGGCACTGATCATTATGTGTGCCTGTTGGTGGTGTAAGAAAAGAAGGAACACAACAGGTAAAATTTTCTCTTATATACTCTAATTGGTTTTCTTCTTTAGTTTGCATGAGCTGAAAATCCTGTGCTGTCTGTTAGTCATGTACATGTGCTGTCTGTTAGTCATGTACATGAAAGAACTTCAACAACCTCAAATGCATCTAAAAAACTACACTACTAAAGTTGTTATGTAATGCATGTCAGAACAGTGAGGAACAAATATCGGTGTATATAATAATTGTTGTTTCTGTTGGCAGAAATTGTGGAGGCAGATGAACTTGAGGAAACTAAGAGGCACCCCGAATTGCAATTTTTCGATTTGAACACACTAATGGCAGCCACAGATAACTTCTCTCCTGTTAATGAACTCGGCCAAGGTGGTTTTGGCTCTGTTTATAAGGTGACCCCAATTTTCCTAAGCACCAAAAATTCCTTTTCTCTTGGTTGTGTTGTACTACATAACTACTCTTGTTTAACTAATCAACAATTAAGTGAAAGTTTTATACTAATCTTAAACTTCAGGGTCAGTTACCAAACGAGCAGAAGGTTGCTGTGAAAAGGTTGTCTAAAACATCAGGACAAGGTACTGAAGAATTCAAAAACGAAGTTGCACTTATAGCAAGACTTCAACATCGCAATCTTGTAAAACTCTTGGGCTGTTGTATAAAGGGGGAAGAACGGATGTTAGTTCTAGAATACATGCCGAACAAAAGCTTGGACTCATTTCTCTTTGGTATGTCTTAATATTTGCCATTTTTATTATACTGAATAACATATTGAGCTTCACAAATATGTACCATAGTCACTCAAAGCCGAATATTTGACGCAGATCACACAAGACGGTCCTTCTTGGATTGGGAAAAGCGCTTTGAAATCATCAACGGGATTGCTCGTGGGATCCTGTATCTTCACCAAGACTCAAGATTGAGGATTATCCATAGAGATCTAAAGACTAGCAATGTTCTTTTAGATGCTGAAATGAACCCAAAAATTTCTGATTTTGGCATGGCAAGAATATTTGACGGGGACCAAGTTCAGGATAAAACCAATCGAGTTGTTGGAACATAGTAAGATTGCCATATATGTTGTCACGTTTCATATTCACTTTACTATATATGTTTGGCTGTAACATGTCATTTTGTTCATATGCAGTGGCTACATGTCACCAGAGTATGCAGTGTTTGGCAGATTTTCTACTAAATCGGATGTTTTTAGTTTTGGGATCGTTTTGTTAGAGGTTGTGAGTGGTAAACGAAACAATAGTTTTTCTCAAGAGGATCCTTCCATGAACTTGATCAGACATGTAAGTTGCACATATTCTGTTATGAATTTACCTAGAGTATTTGCTCATCCATTTCTCAAATCACAATTACATGTTTCAACTACAGGTTTGGAACCTGTGGAGAGAAGACAGAGTCTTAGAAATTGTGGATTCAATTCTCGAGTCGTATAATTCTGATGAGGTCATGAGATGCATTCAAGTTGCGCTCTTGTGCGTGCAAGAAGAATCAGAGGACCGGCCAGCCATGTCTACCATTGTTTTCATGTTGAGCGGCGAAACATCTCCTGCATCTCCTAACCAGCCTGCATATGTCTTCAGAAAAAACTCCATAACTGATGCTGATCCATCAGTTGTACCAACACCATTGTATTCTATGAACGACTTGACAATAACTGCTGAGGCAGCTCGATAATGATACAGCTCTTTTTGTTTAATTCGTCATTAAATTCACGGCCTTGCTAGGCATGTCACTATAAAATCATCATTAGTTGACGATTAGTATTGCAAAGAATTGAAGATCATCTTTTGCAGATACACCCTTGGGGAAGATCAACATGTTATCCCTAGAGTAACTTTTATCCGTTGAGCGACGGCCCTTTCACTCGGCACCGTCAGATTACTAAGGCCTACTTTCATCCCTGCTCGACGGGTGGGTCTTGCGGTTAAGCTCCACTACAAAAAAGAATTCAATTAGCCACCAGAAATCGCCACGGCTCGGATTTGCCGTCGCCATTGATCCTAAATTTGCGACGGCGCAGCGACGGTAAACACACCGTCGCTAAATCAATATCAGTTTGCGACGGCAACATCTTGCCGTGGCAAAATAACACAAAATTTGCGACGGCGAACTGGCACCGTCGCGTCCGTTTTTATCAACGGCGACGACAGGTGAGTGCCGTGGCAAGAAACCGTTTTTATTTCTGATTTGATGCTACGGTTGCTTTTGCCGTCGCCTATGGCCTTTCAGCGCCAATTATCCCGCCTTCTATTTTGACGAAAAAAGCCCAATTTTCTGAAACTAAAACCACTCTCTCCTCTTCAGACCCATTTATCCTCTCTCTCTTTAGACATTCCCTCATCCCAGAAAACCTAATTCAAATCTTCAAACTGATTTTTGCCCATCTTTCGTTCCTCTTCCTATTTCTCTACTCTCAATGTCTAATTCGTCTACTTCCTCAAAGAACAGAACTCTCAGTCAAAGAAAAGAAGTTTGAGTCAGCCCTCTTGGTTTCGTCTCCTCCCGCTCAGACCCTCACGATTACAACTAATCGAAGAAACTGGGTTCGATTCTGATAAGGTAAACCACTCTCTCCTTTGATTATGTTTATTTTAGTGAATTCGAGTTGGGTTTTTGGTTGAATTGAGTTTAGGAACTGGGTTTTGGGTTGTCTTCTTGGGTTTTTGTTTTAGTTATGCACCTGCTAAAAGAATGTAAACAAGCCAATGAGGGCATATTGGAAACTTGCGCCGGGGGGGGGGGG